>NC_088650.1:17911635-18013771 GCF_964019385.1 Sycon ciliatum
GCTGTTGTGGAGTGTGACTGGTGCAGTGTTCGCGCTGGTGTCTGCAAGCGTCGTCTGGTCTCGTCTGGTCAAAAGAAAAATCTACCACTACTATTCGACGGACCTACTGAAGATGGCATCACCAAATGAAACGCATGTTGAGCCTAGAGAACATTCACTACATCTTTTGTCAACAATTGGTATGTCCGAAGAACGACCATAGATAAAACAACGAATTCTCTTCGGACAGCAGCAATACTACTACTAGTACACGATTCCAACAGCTGGATCAACGCAATCAGTATCGCACACCTGCCTAATCAGCACAGTACCTTTGCGGCGGACCTGCTGCGTCTGGCCTTTGCGGAGGAGTTGAGCCTGCATGGGTACAGCATGGTCGGGCCATACGGTCATTGTCAGCCAGCAGTGAAAAAAGCCAAATCACTTAACAATGACAGACACATCTTGCTGAGTGCACCGTTCCGTTATGCATCTTATACACAAGGAAAAATCCTGAATTTGCAGGAAATTTTGCAAACAAATTCAAATTGTAACATAATGATTGTGGGCACAAGTTATGCGATCGAGTCCACCAACTAAACCAGATTTTGAACAGTCAGACGTGTTCCTTGGCTCACCATCTGAGTACAAATTCAAATGCATGAAGTGTAGACATTACCGCAAGGAAAGAATCAGCCTATCCCACAATGGATAACAATGTTGACTATGAATATGCGATCTACCTAACACCGGCACATCAACGAGAAGCCAGCTCAGAGACTGGCTTACCCTGGGACGGGGTCGATCCAGGACGGCTTATCCGTTGACGCCGGTGATCCGGTCGGGGCTTGTGCATGATCTCGTCACAGCGCTCGCACAACGGACTCAGGGGGCACTTGCTGCACATGAAGGTTGCCTCGTTCTCATGACACATTGCACACTGGACTGGCTCTGCCCTCCCGCTAGACCGGCTGTGCGGCCGGCTAGCAGACGCGCCCGGGGTGGAAAGGTCCACTCCGGCAGCCATCTGTGATGGCGTTACCGCTGCACCGATAACACCCGGATCTTGTCTACTGGCAGGCAGGACGATGGACTGGTTCAGGCTGCTAGAAGAATCAGGCTTCAGCGAACCAGCTGCACCTTGATTCAAACCTTCCACGGTCAAAGGCCTGGCAGTGCCAAGAGGTGGGGGAGGGCGTCGCTTGCTGCCCGAAGCACTACGTGGAGTAGTAACATGTTTCGGTTCATTCAAAGTTTGACCAGGAGCAAATCGCCGGTGCTCGCCAGAGTGAGGTGTTGAATGAGGACCTGCATCTTGTGAGTAACCATCAGGCTGCCCAGCATACGCACCATCACGACTTGCAGAGGCTATGTTTAAGTTGTTCTGGTCCGGTCCCGGAAACGGTTGATGCACTGCCGCAGCCTGAGGGCCGCTGGGCGAAGCACCCGTGCTTGTGAGTCCTGCTCCCGAAGGCACAGCTCCGGGGATATTTGTAGCTCCTTCTTGGTAGTGCTGCTGTGGTCCAGAGACACGCTGCGGCTGAGGCTCAACATGCTGGAGCTGGCCAGAATAATGATGCGGGCCCGAGTGAGGTTGGTGTTGACCCGAGTGCGGTTGGTGTTGTCCCGAGTGACGTTGGTGTTGTCCCGAGTGATGTTGGTGTTGTCCCGAGTGAGGTTGGTGTTGTCCCGAGTGAGGTTGGTGTTGTCCCGAGTGAGGTTGGTGTTGTCCCGAGTGGTGTATTGGTCCGGAATGGTGACTTGACTGATAGCCCGAATGTTGATCAGAGTGATTCCTCGGCCCCGAGTGATGGCCGCTGGATTGATGACCGCTGGAGTGATGTCCGCCGGACTGATGACCATGCTCAGTTCCAGCACTCTGCTGTGCCTGTATGCCACCAGGCAGCTGCGCTGAATGCGGGCCAGACATATTGGTGCGTGGCGGATATGGATACTCGCCGGATGAGTAGCTCTGCTGACCGGAGTACTGATGTGGGTGCTGCGGCCCAGAGTCACGCGACGAGTACCTCTGTGGCGGTGTAGCAGGCATGACGCCAGAGTGCTGTCCTGCATACTGCCGCTGCTGCGGCTGTTGTCCCGACATGGGTCGCTGAGTTGATTGGAATCCACCCTGGGGTGTTGTCACTGCTGCGGGAGACGAGGATGAATCAGAAGAATGCTGCCGCTGCTGCTGCTGCGCAGACCACATCTGACGGTCAGAGCTACTGCTTGTTGGACGAGAAGAGGTTCTGCTGGCTGGAGTAGCAGGAGTAGTAGGTGTTTGTGGAAAACTGCCGGAACTTCGTCGATGAACACTCTCTCCACTGCGGGGCGTGGTGCCGTATTCAGCAGCTACTTCGGAAGCTGCAGCAACAGGCACTTGTTTCGGCGCCGTCGTCTGTGGAAAGGCCTCCCCTGAGCCGACCACTCCAATTACATCCGGTGTGATGAGCGACACAGTTTGGTTATCACCTGAGCCGATAGCTGACTTCTGTAGGTCAATCTTCGGCAGTTGCATGCGACCAGATGCTCCCAATGGATGATTCTGACTGCCAATGGCACCTGGAAGGTGTTGATATGGACTGGACTGTTGGCTAAGCAGCTCCTGTCCACTGCTGCTTGCTGCAGAGCTGGCCATATTGCCAGCTTGCCCAGGGACACCGGGAGGCAAACTACTGTTTTCGTGCAAAGGGTCCGAGCTCATGTGCTGCTGGTTGGAATGCTGCGGTTGTCTTGGAAGATGCTGCTCGGCACCACTCTGCTGTTGCTGGTGCATCTGCTGGTTTGACTGTATGTCCAGAGGTGGCAACTGGTACCTGTCCTGGTCTTGCCTGTCTGGCGCTGGTGGGTGTGCGTGCAGTGCCTTTGGCTCGCTGCGTTCTTGATAGTGTGCTGTACCTTGCCTGCTATCTGCTCCAGTCTGCTGTGGACCGGAGGAAGACAGATCTGATTGGTGGTTCCTAAACCTCTCCGGATGCACGTCTCCTTGTGGAATCGGCTTTTGAACCTCGAAATTTGGCAAATGGGAATCCTGCCGGGTAGCGGGAAGCGGATGCAATGCTTCTGGCATGTGTGCTTCCCCAGCATTTGTGGCTGCAGGTGGCTGAACAAAACCAAACGGATATGGTTTCTGCATGGGCTGTTCTTGTTGCTGCAGGGGCTGCTGTTGCGGTGGTTGTTGCTGCAGGGGATGCTGCTGCGGGGGTTGTTGCTGCAGGGGCTGTTCGTGCAGGGGTTGATATTGCAGGGGCTGCTGTTGAAGAGGTTGCTGCTGAACAGGCTGCTGTCGCAAGGCTTGCTGCTGGTGGTGCTGGTATTGTTGCTGAAATGGCTGCTGGTGCCGCTGTAGCGGTGGATCCAGCGTGGGTTGCGGTGCTGCCTTTCGGTCTGTGCCAAGGTAAGCACCACGTTGGAACTGCGCTGAGTCCATCACACCCCGACCAGGCGCTGCTGCTTGGTTGAGTTGCTGCTGCTGCTGGTGTCCAGGCTGGGACAGAGGCTGACCAGACATCAGTGTGTCCACGTCGGACCAAAGGCCCTGCATGCGCAGCTCGATTTCCGCGTAGGCCAGTATCATGTCGGCGGCAAGTTCCACGACCACGGCCCGATTAGGAATAGTGTCGGGCGGGAAGGAGAGCTCCTGCTCTGTGACCTGTGTGTAGCCGAGGATGTTTAGAAAAACCTGCGCACCCACCATTGGTAATATCTGCAGATACAGCACGACCAAATAAATAGTGTACAGGGAATTCATTTATTGCCGGTGGGAAGAAGAAATTAACATGACAACAACAACAACAACAACAACGACAACGACAACGACAACGACAACAACAACAACAACAACAACAACAACAACAACAACAACAACAACAACAACGAGAAAAGCAACAACAACAACGACGACGACGACGACGACGACAACAACAACAACAACAACAACAACAACAACAGCAGCAGCAGCAGCAGCAGCAGCAGCAGCAGCAGCAGCAGCAGCAGCAACAACAACAGCACGTGTTTGTGCCACAGTACAGGAGAGCTGGAGATGCAGTGAACTTCGCTCAGTGCGTGTCCTATGCCGTAGATGTACACCCGCCAAGTAGGTATGTTTCACTGCCAGAGATGTGCGTCCCATGTCGATGTCCGGCACATTGTCTGGTAAGTGCGCGCATGCTGCATGCATCTGGTCTTGTTGTTGTTCACACGGTACATGTATGCATGCCTTGCAGTTGCAGGTCATGATAAACTAGTTGTCCTTGCTTAATAGTTCAATAAAATAGTATTGTGAGGACAGACAGTCCCCTGGTGGTGGCGGTGGTGGCGGTGGTGGTGGTGGAGTCTGGACCCCTGTATTTCCTCAAGAATTCACCACACTACTTCTACACATAAAGAAAAGATACTGTTGGTACATACCATTTGCATAATAGCAGTTGGAGCAGGTTTTGTGAACATAGTGAAAGCAAAAAAAAAAAAAAAAAAAAAAAAAAAAAAAGCTGAGCACAATCCAGCAGGCATACCCGTGTCTTGTACACCGTGTTGCTGCATCGTATTGTTCGCCACCCATCCGGTCTGGTCTCGCGCAGCAAGTTGAACGCATAGCGCTCCAGGACATCCATACCATCAGCCATGATCGTACCATACTGCTGATGGTGGGTCTGTCAACAGCAGTTGCGAGAAATAAGGAAACACACAAATGTGACACAGCGTTCTGTACGCGCTGAGGGCGCCGGCCCCGGTCAATTGACTGGATTTCCATGTCCGCTACAGTAGGTTTGTAAAAGACATAAATATTGGGCAAATGATACAGGGGGACAAAGAGACAATCGACTACATCAGGGCAGCAGGACGGAGAAAGAGACCTTGCGACCCCGTGCATGATTTCTGCCGCAGCCGGCCTCGATCAAGAATCTGAAAACATGTATAACAGTTTACTATCCAGCATGTATGCTAGAGAGATGAAATTAGCAAAATCAAAATACTGTCGTGGACATGGAAATCCAGTCGCACGCCTAGCGGCCCCAGGCCGCTGGCCATACAGTCGTACGTATACCATGCACCCATTCATTTATGTGCTGCAGCGCGATGGTGGCATCGGATCAACATGTGCACTGCATGCGACGTTCTATACGCACTGAGGGCGCCGCCGACCCCGGTGATTCGACTGGATTTCCATGTCCACGACAGTACATTGATGATAATTTCGTAAACTATTTTTAATTATTTTGTACGGTTTACCATGTGCCAGCGGCTGGAGAAACAGCAAATACTCGTAGACCTCGCAAAGTGGCTTACTCAACTTGTGTTTCATCGCTTGTGGATTTGCTATGTGTTTAGCGAAACTTTGTTGACCTGAGTGTGAAAGCAATCGGAATTAGCGTTTACGTGTTTTTGCCTTTTGTTTCTTGTGTTACTACTAGTATACCGTTTCCTCTGGCATTATGGTAATATGAAATACGCCTTGAGCTTACCTCACGGTTGGCCTCCATCAGCTGATCCATATCGACCGTTTTGTAGCGTTCGTCAGCATCCATGAGCGTTACCAGTGCTTTGGCTCGCTCTCTGCGAGACTGCGTGCTAGTATGCTGCTCTGGCGTGCGGTACATGCTCTCTACGCGCTGTCGTGGTGTAAAGCCAGCTTCAACTACATGGTGTTGCTGCTGATTTTGCTCTATGCCATTTGATGTTCCCAGAGGCAGAGGTGCTCCCTGCCGCTGGCCTTCATTTGGACGGTCATATGAAGGTCTGCCACTGCCTGGAGGATGCGCGGGGTCGCTGCCAGGAAAGACACTCGTTGGCTGAACGCCCGGAATTGGCATTACTGATGGTGTTCGTTCCCCACCAGGTCGCTGATGATACGCGTGCTCCGGTTGTGTTGTATCATATCGCTGCTGCTTCTGCTCACGGTAAACGCCAGTCTCCTGCGGAAGAGCAGGTCGGGAAGGTTGCGCCGGACGCACTGTCGGGTAAGGGATGTGTTCCTGTGAGAGTGAACCAGAAGCAGGCACACAACAACAGGAATACTAGTAATGCTGGAAAAGTCAAAATTTCTACACCATCCGCATTTTAGGAGTGCATCCAGCTTTGTATTTCGAAGGGAGACAGAGTGTACGATGCGGAGCCCACACTAGTATAGCGGACTTGTTCATTTAGAAGGAGGTGTATGTTTGAGACTAATCATCCAGTACTATGAGTGGTTTGGACGCAACCGAAATACTTACCGTCTTTCGATGAGATATCGCCGTGTGTTTGCAAGACTGGCATTGCGCTGCGCCCACACCTTGGCTCAAGTGACGATTGTCGACTTCAGGGACAAATCCGCCGCTATCGCAGCAACTGCACAGTGGCTGCGAGCCACCGCTCATAGAACTCATCTTTCTCCAGGCTCAGGCTTTTCAGCCAGCACCGCCACTAGTGCTTCTAAATGCTCGTTCTCCCTAAACCAAAACGTTAGCTTGACAGGATAAAGAGAAAAGCGGCCGCTTTCTGCACGGACTCAGTGCATTACAGCATGCAATCATCATTCATGTGCACCTGGCGCGTCTTGCTCACCATGGCATGGCATGGCATGGGTCCAAAGCTTGGCCTAGACGTAGATCTACGTAGACCATCGTGGACTTGCACATGAAGTAACAAACGATTACGTTAGTATAGTACCTGTTGACCTACACTATACAGTATACTACTACAGTATACACCGCGCCGGTACGCGTCCGTCGCGTCGCTCACCCGATCCGAGTCACCACTACACCGGCTCACGATCACGAATCACGTGTGATCTGCATTCTGGTGATGTGTGCATTGTGCAGAATCTGCAGATTGCGCATTTTTTCTGTGTAGGACTAGGAGTTGGCTTGGCCAGCTGGGCTTCCCAAAATCATGCTGATTCATAGCAGCATTCATGCATCATCGAAAGTTCCCCTCGTCGGCACAACCCTGTTGCTGCACAGGCAGGTGATCAGTGCTGGGAAAATCCCGAGCAGTGGCGTGACTGGTAGTCTACAAAACTTCAAAAGTAGTGTTGTTGCCATTCCACCAAATGCGCATGCGTACTGAAGAACAGCCCAGCGTTGGACATGAACTGCATGCTAGTGCTAGTGTTATCTGATGTCTGTGATGAAGATAAAAACGGACGTCGATGTCGAATCATGATGATGAATAAAATGTAGGATCCGCAGTAACAATGCTGTCAGAAAAGGGTGAGCCGTCACAGAATGAAAATTTATTTATTGTTTCGCTCTTCTGGTAGTGGTGGGGGGGGGGGGGAGTATAATCTGTGCAACTACACTACTCTACAGCCCAGGCTGGTGGACGCTTCAACGGTTGAAGTAGGCAGCACATAAAACCGTATTATTCCCGTAGCTATGCAGAAGACCAAGAGTACATAACCCCCAGAGTGTGCAACGCCGATCCAGCTCTGTGTAGGGTCTTGGTCGAGCGGAATCGGATCTTCTGATGTCATGCGTACACTTCACACCAGCGCAAGGCCGGTCTCGAGGCAGGGCACCATTGTTTTTGATCCAAGAGTACCCGCGACTCCCCGGGTTCCCCTCAGATGTGTACGGTATTATGACGCAAAGATCCGATTCCGCTCGACCAAGACCGGCCCATACACTTCGCATTCATACCCATTCTTCCAAGTTGCTTCACGTTATGATCTTGCGTTTGAAAGCCCTATTTGAATATTGCGGGCAGCTGTATGTGGCCAGCTGTATTTGATGGTACGGTACGGGAGACGGTGTCGTATTACCCTCGATCGTACCTGTCCCGTACCTATCCCTACCGTACCGTACCATCAAAGACGGCTGGCCACAATGCATATTCAAATAGGGCTTTCAAATGCAAGATCATAATGTGAAGCAACTTGGAAGAATTAGTATGTATGCGAGGTGTATCGGGGGATGCATGCAGGGCGCGATAGTGCGGGTTCGAATCCCAGGTTATGTCTTTAAAAAAAGGGATTTTTTAAAGGGGAAGTTAAGGCAAAAATTAAAATTTCACCAGCTGTAGTCTTCGGGGTGCTGAGTCGAATGGTCTTGGTCCGAGAAAGCTGAGACGCTCCCTTCCTACTTGAATCCCAATCGAACTCGCGCACTTCCACCGAAACTGGGTGACTGCGCCCTACTAGATGGGGATTTGTATGCAAAATGTCACTAAAAGCGCCATTTCGTTCTTATAAAAGCACGGATGACCGCGATTGGCCCATATGTTGTAGTCTTTTGGACGCTGAGTCGACTGGTTTTGGTCCGAAAAGGCTGCGATGCAGCGTTCCTCCTTTATTCCCAATCGAACATGGTTGAACAAGTGGTCACGTGCTCCTGGGTGCCCAAATCACCTGGTCACCACGCCAGCAGGCGACAACTTTCACACCAAGGTTCAACTCGAGTTCAACTCGAGTGACAGGACTGCACCCAAAAAAGGTCAAACAGGCTAGTAAGTTGTACCCTGCAGGCACGGTGACCAGGTGACTGGTGTACGCAGGAGCACGTGACCGCTTGTTCAACCATGTTCGATTGGGAATACAGGAGGAACGCTGCATCGCAGCCTTTTCGGACCAAAACCAGTCGACTCAGCGTCCAAAAGACTACAACATATGGGTCAATCGGGGTCATCCGTGCTTTTATAAGAACGAAATGGCGCTTTTAGTGACATTTTGCATACAAATCCCCATCTAGTAGGGCGCAGTCACCCAGTTTCGGTGGAAGTGCGCGAGTTCGATTGGGATTCAAGTAGGAAGGTAGCGTCTCAGCTTTCTCGGACCAAGACCATTCGACTCAGCACCCCGAAGACTACAACTGGTGAAATTTTAATTTTTGCCTCAACTTCCCCTTCAAAGAATTTATAACATCCCTATGCTTTTTTTTTGTCTAGGTCATCAAGGCAAAAAAGCATAGCGTAGGGCCCTGAGCTTCCAAGCTCTCTCGTCATGTGACTGACTGTGGATATATGCGGCACATCACCGCAGCACTTGAGGGATGCGACTGGATTTCCTTCTCGGAGCAGTACTGTAGGTGAGGAGGTGGGGCACGGTTATGCGCCGGCATGTTGTGGTCCAGGCCGGCTAACTAAAAAGTGACGGGGGTACACCATGGTACACGCAGCAGGTTCAAGGCGGCAACCATTCATCCTTGAAGGTGCATGTCATGTCACGGCTAGTGGACCGTGCACTGTACAAACCCTTCTTGGACATATATTGTACTGAGTACCCGTAGTGACGCGCATCACGGTGCCTATACCCGGGCATAACTGACTGGCGCACCCTCACATACATGGTATACGCGCATGGGCTTATAAGGTGAACTCAATCCCGCGACACACTGGCACCACTATGTTGCCATCTACACACACAGAATTTAGTGCCATTTCCAAATTCCAGACTGGTTACTCAATTAAAAGCGCACGCGCCTATATTATGAGACCAACCGACCTTCAACAAATTTCGAATATGGCAAAACTCACCTGTAATCTACATGTACAAGCGCATGGGCTTTTAACATGTGGGTCACTCAGTACGGTACGCCATGTGTGACTGTATGTGGGTATGGTATGGTATTTTAATTTTATCAGGGAGTCGTAAAATACCGGTATTTTACGACTCCCTGATTTTAATTTTAATTCACCAAGCCAACAGGCATATCTGCCTTCTTGTGGGTCACTGCGGTACGCCATGTTACTGTGCGTGGGTCACTGCGGTACGCCATGTTACCGTATTTTCCGGAGTATAGTGCGCACTTTAGATGTGCTATTTTAGGCCCTAAATCGCAGGTGCGCACTATGCTCCGAATATGAAATGCATGTACTTCAATGAAGATTGAAGTGCACACCCCCAATGAAGATTGGGGGTGCGCATTATACAAAGGTGTGCATTATACAAAGGTGCGCAAAGGTACGGTACTGTATACTGTAAGACCAGTAATTTTAACGAACATTTAATGCTAACGATTTTTTTAAAAAATTCACGGTTCGCGTGAGACTCGGCTGGAAGCCGGGTTTTCCGCATCCGTAGGAACGCCACCACCCTTCAAGGATCAAGGCGCAGATGCAGCTCCTAAAGCGGTGGGAGGTGAGTAGATCAGCTCACCAGCAAGTGGTCAAAGACCGAAAATCCCATTCACTCATTTTCACTGCATCCATGTTTTCCTCTAACGATTTAACGAATTTTAAAAATCCGTTAACATTTGAAGTTGTTATGTACAAAAACGATAATACATGTACATGTACAGTCATTTGCCGGTTTTGAGGCGGAATTCGTTAGAATTTCATCTCGCTAACTCACAGAAATCCGGCAATCGTTAACTTTAATTGACGTTAAAATATCTGGTCTTACTGTAGTAGGATTGGCTATGCACTCTATCTCCGGACAGCATGCTATTTTCACCCATGCCCGGCAGTCAGCTATTGGTAATGTAGGGTGTCAGTTGATAATTATAGACTATTAGTACTTGTAGAAAGGAAAAGGACATATGGAAACGAGTTAAGAGTAACTCTCCACCACTTAACTCGTTTCCATATGTTCTTTTCCTTTCTACTTTTATTATTGGCTCAATACCCGAGTTTCATATTAGTACTTGTATTTTTTGTATTAAATTTTATATCATTATCTCATGGCACATCATGATGACGGCCAGTAAAACTGAGACTTGTTTGCCAGTTGCATAGTTTTCCGGCTTTACCTGACTAGTCACATAAAGGCTGGTTATCAGCCGGCCAGGCATGCTTACAAAAATATTGATGGAATTGGTTCGGCATCAAGTTGGCTTTGCTGTGTGTGCATTCAGGATTGATCACTTCGGCGAACTCTTCTCCGGCAGCCGCTAACGTCACGGATAATCCATGCAGTGGCTCACTCAGTGTCTACCAGCTGCAACTAGAGTCCAGCGGATTCTGCCGGCAGAAAAATTGGCAGAATTCGGTACTTTTTCTGGTAAGTTTCATGCATGTTTGGTATGTGGAAAAAGAAATGGAGCAGAATTCGAGGAATTGCCCGCCATAAGGTTTGTATGGTTCTTCCAATTTTACTGCTTTTCGAGCAGAATCTGCCACCTTTTCGAGCAGAATCCGCCGGTCCCTAGCTGCAACTGCATTTGAAGACAAGTCTCGGAGATAGTTCTAGCTGGTGTTGTGATACAAAACATTCTAGAAGGAAACTGTCACGGCCGATCATGGCAATGTACATGTGCTAGGCACCGGCGGATTATGCCGGCATAATTATTGGCATAATTTGGTGGTTGAAAATTTGGAGCATAATTTGGCATCCTTTCGGAGGTAGGAGCATAACTACATGATTGTACCACAATTCTAGTATGTAAGCTACACAATTGTGTACCGTGAATGCACCTGATCAGTGCTGGTGGTCTGCATGGTAAAGGGTTCGGAGTAGCCCTTTTCCAAAGATGCTCGCCACTTTTTTCGCAACTTTCCGTTGTTTTGGAAGAAATCGCAACTTTCTTCATTTTCACAAACAACTACTTCGCAACTTTTCCGCAAAGGTGTGCAAAGAAGCGCGCTGGAGGAGACCATCAACTGTGCAAGCTATGGTTATTGCTCTAATAATTAAACAAATGAGGTATAGTTGATGTTCGGTCATGGTGGAAGGAGAGGTGGAGCTACGGGAGAGATGAGCTGATTATTCCCAGGGTGAGGGTGACATCGGTTGGACGAGTATGATGATTACGAAGCCAGTTGAACATGATAGTTTTCAAAGGTAACTCAAAATAATTTGGCAATGAAAATTACAAAAGAGATCAACTAATGATTAGAAGAAGTCATGTTTTCTCCTTTCCATGGTGATCTCCAGCATGCATCTTGGTATGGGGATATTCATGTATTTTGTTGTACTAATGGCCACTTGCAAGTACGAAAAGGCACGATTTTCCGAAGTTTGAGGCTCCATAAGTGCAACAAAGTGAATATGTATCCCCACGTGCCAAAGCATAATATGAGAATTTTGCGAGCATAATGCGAGAATCCATGAAAGCACAATTCCATGATTTCGCGAGCATAATCCGCCGGAGCCTAACATGTGCATGTGTATTAAATTGTGTAACATTCTGGTGGAAGGGACTCGGCTAGGCACCGGCGGATTCTGCTCGAAAAGGTGGCAGATTCTGCTCGAAAAGCAGTGAAATTGGCAGAACCATACAAACCTTTTGGCGGGCAATTCCTCGAATTCTGCTCCATTTCTTTATCCACATACCAAACATGCATGAAACTTACCAGAAAAAGTACCGAATTCTGCCAATTTTTCTACCGGCATTATCCGCAGGTGCCTAGACTCGGCTGTGCTGAGTTTGACATAATAAAACGAATCCCGATGATAATCATTATTTACGCACACTGGACAGTACATACAGCACATTGAGGAATGTCAGCCTGAATGAGGAGAAACTTCCATGAGAAACGGTTACATGTACCGTAAAATCCCGCCAGAGCGCCCCGTCTCTCCTATCCGCCCCTCCCTGACTTCTTGTCAGGGACGTGATTGATTGTATCCTCGTATGACTCTTTCACAGTCTGAGATGCCGTACTGTACTGCAGACGCATGCTCGACCCCGTTGGAAATGTACGCAACAGTGCCCACCCTCTTGACCACGGATCGCACAAACCCTTGAGTTTTGACGGGTCCGGTGTACGAGATGCACGAACAGTTTTCGTAGGGTGAGTACATTTTCATGTAGCACTGAATGCGGCAAGTAGGACTCGCCCATCCGCCCCTCCCCACCTGAAGCGTCGAGGAGGTAGGGGCGCTCTGGCGAGATTCTACGGTACATGCGCTTCCTTCTCGAACCGTCAAGCCAGCGCCCAGTCCTTGGCCAACTACAACTGTAGCTTGACTCTTTTGTGACGGTCTTTGATCTCGACGGTTTCGACTTGAGCCCCTCTTGAAGCACCCCTCCCCCCCCCCCCCCCCCCCGCCCTCCCCTCCCATCACGTGCTCACGTTTTATGTACTAATCTAATGACTATGTAAAGAGCAGGTCATGACGTCAGCAGGTACGATTTCAGCTAGCTCGTGCACGTGCACACGCATCCTGTTTTTATTCTTTGACAGAGAGCGCGCGAGCTGCATGTAATGATGTATGACTCGATTGTTCGATCGAACAATCATGCACGATTGTATTCCTGTTTGGTCTCCTCTTCGTATCTTGTCTTGGTCACAGTTGGTGGTACTCTTGGTGTTACTTCGCTAAGTTCGCAGCCACAGATCTACCAATAATTGTTTTCAATTACCAATACAGAAACATTGTGCCTATTACATTGAGTCGCGCTGCTCAGAAATCATTATTCGCGAACGACCTTTGACACAATGGCTGACAATGGAGCTACGAAGCGTTGCTCTACCTGTGGTGACGAAAGCGGAGCAAAGAAGGCAGATGATGGTGTTCTCAATGTGACATCGTGGCTCGAGGAGAACAAGGACAACTTCAAGCCACCCGTATGCAACAAAGTCATGTACGTGTACTGTTTTTACTGGCAAATATTTTTTTGGTATCTTCAAACCATGGTAGTTTGGACAGAATTTTCAAACGAATTTTTGCCCAACATTACAATTTCACACAAGTCCACGGAGAGTGAGCTATAGTGCGACGTTAAATAAACTTCTACAACAACAACAACAACAACAACAGTGAAGGGGTGATGCGAATGAGCAGCTTATGGTGGTCAATCGCATATGCTTTGTGTGAAGTGGAAACCAGTGCTATAGAGTAGCAGACAGTGCTAGTTTACATTGAGATAAGAGAGTGGAAAACCGGCACTCATGCCACTGATTCCCCTCCAGACAAAGCATCTCAAATGAGGTAATCGCAGAATCACTATAGCTGACGAACCCTCAATTTTCTTGTCGAAATTTTTTTTTTTTAAATATAAAACACTTGGCACTGATTCTAGGTTCACACCGCAATGATGCTTTTCGTACGCGCATGGCTACGATCGTGTGCATGTCCAACGGGGAGGCGTAGCGAGATCAAGGTACCCGAAACGATGTGCGTTTCAGCACCTGGTTTAAACGTTCTGAATGATCTGTGGTCCATGCAGCTCACAATCGTGGCTTGCTGATCCCAATCGCATGCCAGACCGAATATGCTGTATGCGACCATGCCTAAAAAAAACCTACACCTTTTCACGTTATAGTCACCAGCATCATCTCCTTAAAGACGCTACAACTCTCTGATGTGCTGCGTGTGCTGAGTGACCCTCGATTTGCCTGTGCCTAAACGAATGAGGCTGGCGCACAGCAGCACGGGGAGTAGAGACTAAGCTGCTTTCACGCTGATAATACATGCAGAGTAACGGCTACCTTTGCAGTCTCTTAAGCGGGTGCTGAGTTTCACTAGATGTGACGTGCATTTGGTTTGGTGCTTGCCTGGGTAGTCTCTTGCCCAGTGCAGTATTGAACGTTTGTTTTCCTGGTCGTGTGCAGGAATAATGGATGGCTGAAGATCATGTTTGTAGGTGGTCCCAACCAGCGTAAGGACTATCACATTGAGTGCGGAGAAGAGGTGAGGGGTGCTGTTTGTTCGAGTGTGTGCATGTGTGTGTGTGGTGTGTGTGTGTGGGGGGGGGGGGGGGGCATGTGTGTGAGTGTGTGTGTGTGTGTGTGTGTGCACGCCCGCATGTGGGCATGCATGTATATGTGTGTGTGTGTGTAATCCCAGCACAAGTTGCACAAGTTGCTATTTCTAATATAGCTGTTCGCTATCATTGCTTCAGCGATGGGCAGGTCTGAGGTGAGGTGAGGTGTGTGCGCGCGCGCGTGGGTGTGCGTTGTGTGTGTGTGTGTGTGTGTGTGTGTGTGTGTGTGTGTGTGTGTGTGTGTGTGTGTGTGTCACATTCTCGCACCTTTTGGAAAAGCTACAGAGTTTCAGTACTTACTCTACGTGTAGCTGGTGTACATTTAGTACAGTCTTCAGACTGAGCTCAAAAAGTTGCATTGGCTCCTCGCATCTGATAGCCAATGGATTTGTAGAGTTGAACGGGGGGGGGGGAGTCTTCGTCAACCTGTGAGATATGCTTGTTGTTCTAGTGACACTCAATGTCTATTGTCCACCTTTAGTCTCTGAGAAATGAGAAGTGCGATTACTATCTGTCTCTGATTCCTTAGGTCTTGTTGTTTCTCGTGTGTCCGCGAGCAGCTCTTCTACATGGTCAAGGGCTCCATGGTGCTCAAGATCATGGAGCATGGCACTGATCCCAAGGACATTGTCATCAACGAAGGAGAGGTAAGGATAGCAGCATTGCACTTTGTGCCACAGTCACTGCCGCCATCACTGTTTTGTATTGTCCGTATTGTCTCGTATTATCCGTATTGTCTCGTGTAGAACCCTGTTTTTGAATACAGGCCTTGTTTTCAAGATGCACTGGCAGCAAATATGCCTGGTTTTGTGTTGACAAACATAGGAATACTTGGTTTGGATAGAAGCCTGACCTGAGTAGAAGCCTATAGTGCATTTCAAAAGTCCAGACCTCTGGTTTCAAAAAACCGTTAGGACAGCATCTATACCACATAAAATCTGTGATCACTTTGTGCATAAAATTTTCGAAATTGGGCGTCTGTTATCCAATCGCTTAGAAATTTATATGAGAAAAATTGCGTGAGCTGCCTGAGTAATATTCCGAAGAAATTTCTCAAAAAGCTCAAACCAAATTTGAATTATTCAAAAAAGTCTAGAGGTCTATACTTTTGAAACGCACTATAGTACTGACATCGGCTTCTACAGGAATAAGACGGCTTTAATACGCGACATTAAGGTCTATTTTTATCCACACCGAAACGTCTGATAGGATGAATGTGGCTATCAAGAGTCCATAACCAGCAGTACGCAGCTGTGCCCACGGGTCAGTGCGCGGCGGAGAGCTGTCCACATTACCTAACCTGCCTGCATCACTCACAATCTCTTATGCCAGCAGCACATCCATATTGCCTGATTCATTCGAGTAGCCACCCGATCTCCGAGTTTTTTGTGCACTGACTCCAGAAGTTGTTCCGTAGGACAGTTCAAAGCATAGGGAAAGTGTGGTGTTTGATTTTCCACAGTGACCGAATGCGTGGATTGTAGCTGCATGATGTAATGTAGGCAACGCACTGCGCGTTTTGCCCATAGAATAGAAATCACAGTTACCCCCTCTCCGTTATGGACTCTTGTCATTATAAGTAAGTACTTGGTTAAAACCAACAACAGCAGCTTAGTAGGCACGTCACTAAAGGTCCGTCCTAAGAAAGATTTCGAATGTTCAAATTACCCCATATTCTATTCAGCAGGATTTATACCGTCTGACCAATTTCGCATTGGACACTGCGTACCAACTACTCCTCTTGAAATTCTGTGTAGAACTTACTGAATACTGAGAATACCTCAGAAAAGAGGTGGCTCAATGTCGTGCTTCAGGATGATCAAATAATCCTTAACATGGCAAATATCTAAGTGCAAAACCGTACAATTTGTGGAGTTTGCGTTGTTACTTATTTTTGCTGATCAACAACGGCAAGAGTGGTTTGTTCTATCCCTTTTATGTATGCAGCATAGCCATTTTATTTGTCTGTCCGTTTGTTCATCTGTGTCCGTCGGTCTTTCTGTCTGTCTCTCCCTCTCTCTCTCTCTCTCTCTCTCTCTCTCTCTCTCTCTCTCTCTCTCTCTCTCTCTCTCTCTCTCTCTCTCTCTCTCTCTCTCTCTCTCTCTCTCTCTCTCTCTCTCTCTCTCTCTCTCTCTCTCTCTCTCTCTCTCTCTCTCTCTCCACCCATCCTCACACACACTCCCCATTTCTCACCGTCCCTTCCCAGCTGTTCTGCCTACCCTCACGTATTCCACACTCACCGCAGCGCAATGCGGACACCATCGGCTTGGTCATTGAGCGACACCGTATTGCTGAGGAAGACGACTGCTTGAGGTATGCACATTTGGACTCATGTTATGTTATGAATACCTGTATTGTCTGGATCTGTTTTTTAATAGAATGAATTGAGTGATCTGCAACGACCTCGACGGAGACAGTCTTTCGGTCGCTTTTAAAATGAACGACTCAATGGGATTTATCCTGACCGATGTGGCAAGGGAACAGCTGCTGTCACAGTGTGCAGTAAAAACTTACTACCCCCCCCCCCCCCTCGTATGCATCGTTGAATAAGTTAGCCTGTATGTAGCTACCATCACATGTTTCCTTTGCTTGTGCTACTGTCATCCCATATGTCCTCAGGTACTATGTTGATGGATCCACAGAGATTCTCTACCAGGAGATGTTCCACCTGAAAAACCTGGAGAAGGACCTTCCACCCATCATCAAAAGGTATGCTACAGTGGTGCCAATGGTTGTATGCTACACATAGGGGGGGGGGGGGGGGGGGGGTATTTCAGAAATTCTAGGTGCTCAACATTTTAGGTAGGATAGCAGTCACTGCTACACAATTTCATAATTGGCCAGCGACTACCAGTATGGATTAGCAGTTTTGCTTTTTAGTATTATCACCCGGTGCAATATTAATCGCAGAATTTTGTGCGGAAAAGGACAATGGACGCAGCTGCTATTGCTTTTCCAAGCGAAGTTGACTTGAAAATTTGCACTGCAGTTTTACCGGGGCTCGTTTCATGTTTAACATCCTGAGTGCAAAATCCGACTTCGAATGCTTCACAGCATTCTCCTTCGAGGCAGTTCCACTGATTCCTTCAAAAATGGAAGTCCAGAAATCAAATTGATATTTGTGAATGGACTGTACAGGCATTTGAACTGGTTGAACTGTTTCCATAGTGCCGGCCCAAACACGCTGCAGCAACCACCAGCACGCAAGTACGGTGTGATCCGCAGAGATGTGTTTGCCGCTGTTTCCTATAGTGGTGTGCACGGGTAGTCGGGTACCCGTGCTACCCATGAGGACCTCGGGTAGATGGGTACAGAATAGTACCGGAAACCCAAAGTGGCAGATGACATCATGTACAGTGCACGTGTGCGAATTCATGTAATACTCTGCATGTCTACCCAGTGTGTAAGGGAAGGGGTGCTTTGTGGTTTTTACCATGGAAACATTACCCCCTCGGGTACTCGTGCTACCCGTGGAAAACTACCCGAACCCGATACCCGAAGAAAATGCTACCCGACTCAGTCCTAGTTTCCTATTTGCCTCAGCAGTGGGAAAATGCTGTTTTTTGCCTAAAGAAGTACTAACCTCCTTATGTTTTTTGTCTCTTATTATGACATAGGTATTTTGCTTCGGAAGCTCACAAAACAGGCAAGCCCGTCGATGGTAAGAGAGCAAGCTTTTGGAAAGAAAAGAAAACTGACTTGCTTCTAGTTCATATAGGAGAGATGCATGCAAGCAGTAGATGTGAGTGTTCAAGGACGCTATAGCCTGGGTCATGCTTTGTTGTCATGTACTACAGTTTATGCACGCCAGCGAGTGCGGGCAGTATTCGGTGATACGCTGCGTCGCCACATGGCATGCAGGGTATTTTCAACTATTTTGCGATATCGCTCGTACCGCTCACGGCTCAGTGTTTGCGTTCAGGGCGAATGCTTGGTGCGGAAACTTCTGGATGTGGAAGCATTCCCGGACCAGAGCGATGTGAACTCAAACTCAAGCTAATAGCATGGAGCCAAAATATCCCCGGTCACTAATATCCCTTTCAGAGCTTGGGCCTTGACACGGGTTGTACTATGTGCATGGCTGCATGGCTGCAGCTAGAAGTGCAATACCCCTGTTGTGTGCAATACATCCTGCTTGGCCTACCTGCGAGTGCGCACACTTGCAGTACCGGCTCTGATATATATACCGTTACGGCTGCGCCTTTCTGGCATGTATCAACTGGTATCATTGCCCCGTGTACACACGCACAGACAGGTGGTTAGAACCCAGTGCACTCTAGGGTCCAGGACCTTGTGGCCATTTTCTCATCTAGCGTGTGTCTGCTCAATTCTCATTGCACTTGCCCTTTGTTTTGTCGTATTCCGTTTTCGTTTAGGCCCGTATGAAGATGTGATCGAGCTGAGGAAGGAGAAAGTCATGGAGCCGTTTTCTTTCCAGCAGGTAAGTCCTCCCTCTAGCTTCTGCAGGGCATTACATCAGTTCTTAGTATTAATAAATTAACAGCATTACTGGCCTGCAGTGAAGGTCCCTGATTCTGGTCCTGATGAGCACAGTGATCTGTTGTCTGACTTTGCCGGTACTAACATACTCGCATGGGCATGGAACTAGAGATGTTGTACGTGACAGTGTTGTGTGCTTGTATGTGTGCAGTAGTCAGCAGCATCTGGTCTCACCATTCTACGCGTATGGACAGCACTGGCTCGCACTGCTGCCTGGGGTTCATCGAGTCACATCACTATCTTCCTCCTCTTCTTAGTGTGGGTTATAGGTCCTAGTAATACTATGTAGGTTGTCAGTCAGCAGTCATAAGTTTGAGGGAGTTGATCAACGTACAATTCTGCTCTTTCGAATCCTTGCAGTTCCTGGACGACAATGCTGACAAGCTAAAGGAAGACGGCAGCATCAGCGTGTTTGAAGGAATGGACAATAAAGTAAGTTGTATGAGGTATGCCCAGAGTTGTAGTTCTGTCACCTTTTGTAGAGGCATGGGATTAGTATTCATTGTGGCTTGGAACATATTGTCCAGTCCGTGTGCAAGAGATGGGGAGGGGGAGTGCATGTGTTGCTGCACTTGCTATGTGATTTCAGTATGACATTGTATCTTGAACTGTCACTAGTGCTCAATCCTTACCTGATGGAGTGGAGTGGTTTGCACCGCAGGCTTGGCAGGAAACCTCTTTATTCACACTTACTATGGTACTATAGTTAACTTCGCTTATAACGACACTCGGCGGGGCATCAGAAAAGTGTCCTTATTCGCGAAGTGTCGTTATACCCGAAGTCTCATTATGTAATACAGTTGGATGGGACTTTGCTCTGGGCATGGACATTCTGTCGTTATTCGCGAATTGTCGTTATATCCGCAGTCGTTATTAGCGAAGTTGACTGTACAATCAGAAACTATGCTGTCACCACCATACAAGTAGAAAAGCGTGTTACTTTGAGCTCATTCCTCCAACTAGTTTTCAATCTTTCTCTCTTCCTGCAATCCACACCGGTGGTGACATGGCTGCATCGGGTATGAACTTTGTAGATGCTTGTAATCCTCCGCATTAGCTATTACCCGGTATGTCACTCTCTTGACTTTCATTGCGTGACAAATCTGAGCAGTTCCACGTGGTACAGTGCTGCTCAAATGAAATCCAGTCGCGAGAGTCAAGTTGGCGCCGTGCACCTTTTCGCAGCCCAGTGTTCGAGGGTCTAGGGCTGCGAAATGCCCGGCGCGTACTTAAGTGACGAGACTGGATTTCACTGAGCAGTATTGTACATGATGGGTGGTGTCTTGGTACCGTCTGATACTTCAAAACTATGCTTGGTGCCCGCATTTGAACTGACCGATATGCCTATCGTCTTTTGTGTTGTGCCGATGGCGACTGTAGGTGACCGCGTTTGGCAACACGACCAAGACGATGTCTGGCTGGGAAACATGGCTCTGGCAATGGGTAGGTTACTGCATGAGCATCTTCACTGGCCAGAAAAACGAACGACGCTTGAGGTCACGCTCAAGAAATGAACAAACTTTAGGGTTCACGGCTTGCCACTAAAAGCACCCGTCACGTGCGCCTCCATTTTGGATTATGGACGCGCACTACAGGCCGCGACAGCGCCTATCGAAGTAAAAAAATATCGACTCGAAGTCTAGCCGGAGAGCGTACTTTTTGAATTTTTCCTTGGCTTCAGTGGCTTCACTTCACTCGGGCTTTGCACTTTTCTGACTGACCTGGACTTGATGATGGCGGCAGTGGCGGTCTTGGCGAAAGATCCAGTTCCATCTGAGACACTCTGTCGTCTTTTCTTATCTGCATGCTGAGGTTCTGGCAAAGCGCAGCTGCATCGAACCTGACTAGATGTAGCTGCACGCATCCTTTGTTTGCCCTGCAAATCTCGATCTGTTGCTCTTCTTGCTGTTTGGCCGCTGATGCCATGGAAGAAAATATTCTTCCTGTAAAGAGGCCGAAACTGAGCTAGGGCACGTCAAGATATGTAGGGTATACAAAGAAAAAGAAATGTCATGGTCGTTTCAGCAGCTCACGACAGCCAACACGCTCCATCGTCGGGATTGGAAGTATCCAGCACGGCTGTTCCGAGCGCTGCTGCTCTTGTTATTCTTCTTCTTCAGAAATTCTCCACACCTTGTCGGCCAAAGTACGCGCGCGCGTGCACGGAAAATAGATGCGCTGAGCCGTTTCTTGTTCGATTTTGACAAATAATGGCTTGTTGTTTTGCTCTCGACCTTGGCTATCTTTCTACCGTTCAGTATTTTACGGACACGCAACGGCTCCCCCTGTTTTTTTAGCCGAACTTTGGCCAAAGTTACTGGAAAACGCGGAACTCGTTTGAAAAAATACGAACGGTGGAAGTCTTGGAACGTCTTTCGTGCGTGTGGATTCAAAAATTCAGGCAGTTTGAGCCAACCGTAATGAATCCCGTAGAGTTGAAAGTGAGTGATATTGATGGGAAAATGCGATTTGAGCACTGACCGATTGTGTGGGACAGTATATGCACGCGCCTGTCACGTGCATGATGTAGCTGGCGACGCTAGCATGCCAATCCGTGAACCCTAAACTTCAGGCTGCTTACAAGCAACACTTTCCAACTACAGTGAAACCTGTCTAAGCCGAACACTCAAATCAAAATTCACGGTTCGCGTCAGACTCGGCTAGAGGCCGAGTTTTCCGCATCCGTAGGAACGCCACCACCCTGCAAGGATCAAGGCGCAGATGCAGCTCCTAATGCGGTGGGAGGTGAGGAGATCAGACCCACCAAAGTGGTCAAAGACCGAAATTCCCAATCACTGTATCCATGCTTCACGCTCGAGGGACATTCGAAATATGGTCCCATGTACATATGGTCTTCTTATCCAGGGTCACATGACTGGAAATAACACCCCTTGGTCGAAGTTGTAGTGGTCCTCTAGGACAGTTGGTCACCTTGACAGGTTTTACTGTGCTCTCGATGCCGTCTTGTCAGGTGGAATACATGACATTGTGTCATGGCCGGTGATCAATCTAGTAATCTAGTAGCACCAGGTCGTCAACCGATACCGTAGACTAGCAAGCAGATAGGATTCTCACCTGATCCAGCGCTCAACAAGTAGTCTGTATCAGGTGGAAGGGAGAAGAGTAGACTCACTTTATTGCCTCTGGAAACCTCCCGTTTTATGGCGAATAATTGTTTCGACAGCAATACATAATTTAGAAAGCGGCATTGTCATTCGCTATTTTAGACAATCTGAACAGTTACGGTACTTAGGGTGCGTTCTTATATTCTCTAGCTTCTAGAAGAAGAAGAAAAGAGAAATTGAAGAAACTGGGATTATTCAAGAACGGGTCTCGAAGAATTCGGAGATATTTTGCACATGTCAAGCAAAATGAAGCGCCAAAGGGGCCGCGATCTTGAGTGCCACGAATGTAGTATGCACGTGTGCGTACACTCATGATGAACACGTGGCTTTTAGTCGTAGTTCGCATGCGCTGATCCCAAACCGCGAATCTCCAAGTTTCAACCACCTCTGAAGCTTGGAGAGCTTTGGAGAGCCTCCTAAAAGTCGGAGAGGATATAAGAACGGCTCTCGAACTTTTCGGAGAGTCTCCAACTTTTCCGAGAGGATTTAAGAACGCACCCTAAGTATAAGACGATATAAATGTAAGGCGATGAGTATTGGGAGTTGCACATTCAACACGTGCACACACCATTGGACCATTGGACGCCCATCGCCGGAGGCGATAATAGCGATGCTACATCAGAAGCCATAGCGGCTTGTGCTGGGATTGCACCATTCAACAGCTTGCAAGGCTGGAGAATTGACCGCCACTATTCAGCCTGGTCTACACCACACAGCTATGAAGTGGCTTTTTCTGGCCAGTGAATCCCTACTTTTTCTTTTTGGTCTTTTTCATTTTTTTTCACACACACACACACATCACACCACATACTCTGGCATGCACTGGCTGTTGGTAACCAGTACTAACCACCCAGGAGAATGAAAGAAAGTCAGGAGGAGTCTGAGAAAGAGAAGAAAGACGTGTGTGACCATAATCGTCGGGAATCGAACCCGCAACCTATCGATCGGAAATCGCTGCACATACCACTGCACCATATGGGACACACACACACACACCACACACACGCGCACACACATACGCACACGCACACACACACACACACACACACACACACACACACACACACACACATACGCACACACACACACACACACGTACGCACACACATACACACACACGCACACACACACCATTGGCTATGGTTAAGTGTCCTTTTTTTCTAAAACGTTTTCGTTGCCTGAGGTGTAGTCGTACGACAGCACTTTGTGACACCTGTCACGAGCGGTAAGCCATCATTGTTCAACCATGAAAGTGTCCGGTCTTTAATTAAGCTTTCCACATCTCAAGAATAGTACTGAGTCCAGCTTCCGACATGCTGATAGCTCGTGCATGGTTGTTTTCACGACGAGTATGGCACAGGCAAAGAGAAAATGAGCAAGAACAATAAACTGTACGCAGCAGAGATGAGATAGAGACAGCGCAGAAAAAGGTAGCCAAAAACAACATGGTAAAATGCGTATCCTCATACACATCGAAGGAAATATTGCTTGCTAGGAGCTGAAGCTCGTTCTTTTCTTGAGTGTGATTTCATTTCTGTCTCCCAGAATGCTAACAACTCAGGTTGTATGATTTACTATCATGAAAACACTCACAAGTTCACACAAACGAAAACAAGGGCTGGCCCATGAGTGCGTCGTCGTCTTACGGCTGGGCAGCACCGGGATTACTATAGGTATTAGGCTTTCCTCATGTAGCTCAGGCATGCGTTGCTGCGGAGCTCGAGAGGGCATGTTGTGTTTGTCTTGTCTATGTGCTCAACCTACCACAGTGGGTGTGAAGCAACTATAATTGTAGTGGAAGCTTCTCGGTAGAGTGTCTGTGCCTGTGTTTCGATTTTTGTTGCAGGAGGGAGAGACTCAGCTGTGTTTGGAGAGAGCCCCTAAGAGAACGCTGAAGAAGGGTGACAGTTTCCTCGTACCAGCCGATACTCAGTGAGTTGAGTGGTTCGCCCACATCCGTGCACACACACACACACACACACACACACACACACACACACCCGTTGGGCCATTGGGAAGCCCATCGATTAGGCGAGGCAGTAGTTCTTGTGACGGGATAAATCATTCGGACGGGGAAAGTCGCAGACACAGACGAACACTCTTGGTTGGGCTGGCTTGGTGGCTTCCGACGACAAAGCTCGCGCCAGTCCCGGTCCTGAGCAAAGTGGTACCATTGCGCCTCCGGGCTACCAGTCGCACGCAGGTCTGAAGCTGCCACATCTCTCCAACGACGCTTGGGTCCATGGCGGGGCCGCGTGTTTTCACACACACACACACGTACACACACACACACACACGTACACACTTCCACAGTTTCATGACATGTGTGACTCGACTTGACTGTATGACAACAGAAGGATGTACACAGTACACTGAGAGTGTTTGGATGCCGCCAAGCCAGATCGTACCCTACTAGTACTGTAGTAGCGTTTAGCCTTGCTCCACTATCTACAAATATGACCATGTACATTATATTTGTATGTCAAAACAGAAAGGTTCCAGGCTGTCCAAGAGAGTGCTCAATACCGAGAGGCAGAGCTAGTTCAAACAATAAGAGGACGTAAAAAAGAGGTTTTTTCCGTCCTCTTCTTGTTTGTTTTATATTTGTACGTCAACAGGTGAGCATATTAGGGAGCCTCAACTCAAACACTCGAAACACGGTCTCGTTGCTGCATACGTCACTTGAAATGTTCACCAAATTTTCAAGCATGGCCCATCATCAGTGTAAAAACAGTCAAGTAAGCATATCGCATATAGCCACAAGAGCTGTGAGGCAAGAACCCTGGGTCTGCTGCAGGTCAAGCAAGTGAACTTCAAATTGTTTCTTCCTTCTGCCACTGCTGTACTACTAATACTGCCGTGTTTCCACGATTACAAGTCTCCTCCCACAAATAAGTCGCATCACATCTTTAGGTCCCTGTCGTTAATTAAAGGGGAGTTCTCGCCGTTTTTTCTCTGTTTGGCTCCTGATCTTCGTTTTTTTCTCTACAATGGTTGGGAGGGGATGAAAAAGTGAATTGAAAGTGCTCAAAATTGCCCCGGCGTACAGCCTGAAGTCATGGCGGACTTGAGCTTCATGAGTATATTCGTCGTTGAATTAATTGAGGTCAAGCCCTTGTGCAGTGCTGACTGCACGTGCGAGTGATTTGTTGCGACGTCGATCTACGGTACGCATGCCACACAACGCCTTGTGAACCCAGCCAGCACAGCTGTGTTGATGTGTTCGTCGTGCAGAGGGAGAATGCCAAGAACTGAAAGACCTGAATGTAGTGTTATTCACAGGGTAGTTTGCGGCAGAACATTTGATACGCTTCAGGGGCGTCGGACACGGTACGGTCACTACGGTATTGACCGTACCACTTTTTGCCCCAGGTACCCCGTGAATCAATAAAATCAAGAGTACACAACCCACCCTCAGAGTGCGCAACTGGGATGGGGTTGCGGGACGGCGTAAGCCGTGATGTATGTCATTTTTTGGGTCGGACTTGCGTCATTCCATCGACGCGGTCCACCACGCGTGCACGGTCCACACTTCCCCTACTCATGATGTCATACTATGACGTGCAACACGGATTTCGCCGTCCCAGATCTGATAAGTGAAGTTGTGCACTCTGGGGAGTATGGACTCTTGTTGATAAAATACACTGATGATCTTAGATTTTCAAAATTTTCGGCTCAGCCACCACTCCCCCACGAGTAAATTGCACCTCAGATGGCTGACCGTACCACACTAAAATACCTTCCGACGCCCCTGTGCTTATTACAGGTTGTCAGGTGCATTAGGTTTCCTCGCCCTGGCTTGGTTGAGCATCCAATGCCCTTCCAAGTCTAGTTGCGCATTATTTGGCATATCATCTATTGTTTTGTCATTCGAGCCACTTGTAGAATATCACCAAAATCAGTTTTTGGCATTCATTAAAGTTGAGGGAATGAAAAAGGGAAAAGTCTGAAGGAAAAATTAACTATCATCATCAGGACTCGAACCAGGGACCTTCACTTGAGGCTTGAGGCCAGCGATGCTCTAATAATATAACCACTGAGCTATGGTGTATCAGTTTTTGGCGTGGCATGTTTTAAAATGCATTTATTGCTCCGTGTGCTGCTTGTGTTTTGACTTCTTGTTTTTCTTCTTTTGCATTCTGCGTTCTGCGTTGCTTGACCAGGTTCACCGTGCATGGCAACGGCAGCTCTCTTCTGCTCGCCTTCCAGCAGGTGGTGGCTGGTTTCGACGCTCAACCGCCCATGTAGACCATGGATATAACGTGTGAGTGCGCGCGAGTGTGTGCGCGCGACCGCCTGTGTGTGTTCATGTACATGTACATACCGCCGTGTCCTCACTGTTGAAGTCCTGCATGATGATGCTCTGTTGCTCACGGCTGTTCCCACAGTATGCTTGCTTATACTGGACGATCTCATACTGGGAACAGCACTTCGCATCACAGCCTATGGTGTATGCCTTTCCTCGGCCGTTTTGCTAAGCAATCTCTTGCCCATGGACATTAGTCCGGTTCTGCCCACGTGGCTCTCTTCAACTGTGCCAGGGTAGCATGAAGACTGCGCCGCTGCCACCAATGGCGTCTCTCCAATATCTCTCTCCTACTCCTGCCTCTATTCGGATCGGTTTCAACTCTGCACGTGAATTCCGAATGCGTCTTCCGAGTAGTCACGGCAACCTACTGCAGTCTTATTGGCCTATGAATTATTTTAGGCACATCGACGTTTGTGCTTTTTAGATAGTGCTTGGTATGATGATTCCTTACCTTTTTTTCTTATTTTTAGATCAGTTTAGATCATTTTCAAATGTGAAAGTTTCTCAGATTTTCAAGGCCAAATTTTGCCTCTACTTCCTAGCACATCACTGTCACTGGTTTGACGTGAACAGTTTTCTGAAATCTCTTAAACACGGTGTGCCCGCCTGCACTGGTATTTTTGCACACACCTTTAGTGTGTGTGTCCGTCTGTGTGCATGTGTATGCGTGTGTGTGTGTGTGTGTGTGTGTGTGTGTGTGTGTGTGTGTGTGTGTGTGTGTGTGTGTGTGTGTGTGGAGGTGTGGGTGGGTGTTTCCGTCTGTGTGTATGTGTGTGTGGGGGGGGGGGTGGTGGGTGGTGTGTATGTCCGTCCGTCTGTCTTTCTGTCTCGGCAAAAGCTTGGTATCCACACGGTGACACACCAGCACGGGTCCAGCCAAGGGATTCACAATTTGTAACGAAGGATAGGCAGACCACGCAACAGGAGCAAGACTGCACTGATTGATAATGATTTAATATATCATTTTTTTAACGTTTCGACGATTATCTTCTTGCATTATCATTATTTAAACTCGGATGGTGAGTTTCCTTTTCCTTTCTTCATCATAATTATCATTACAGTCAGACCTCGCATAACCGCACACATCCGTTTTCCACAAAAATATCCGGATAGGCGAGGGAACCGGATAATTGAACACGCATACTGTATGTGTACATGGCATATGCTGTAAATCGGTAACCAACGATTTTCTTCAGGATGGCGAGGGATCCGGATAAACGAGGACCGGATAAGCGAGGTCTGACTGTATTATTATTATTTTTTGCATTGTCATTCTGAAGAAGAGAATCGTCGAATCGTCAGAATAGATCAGTATCAATCAGTTTAGTCTTGCTCTCCTGTTGTGTGGTCTGCCTATCCTCTGTTGCTGTGTGTGTGGGCATGCTACTGTATCTTGTGTACATGCGTACAGCCCGTGGCTGTGCAGGTTTTGCCTGGTACATGTACCATAGCTCAGATGGTTAGAGCATTGCTCATGACAAGCAAGGTCCTGGTTTCGAGTCCTGGTAGGTCGGGCATTTGTTCTCTTTTCAGGCAGTTCACTTCCCCTACTGATCCTTTGAATTTTGAAGTTCTCCCAGTCCTATAATTAAATTGTAATCACTTTCTTTCACCTCTGGTAGTACATTCCAGAATCGACCGTGGCTGGTCCCTGGGTGAGGGAAAAAGAGTACTGTAAAAGCCATATTTATAACGAAGTGCTAACTCTAACGAGTTAACGAGGAGAAATCTGTCGTTAAAATAGAAATCGTTATACAGAAATCTATACATAATTATACTGTCCTATTGAGCGTTGAGAATGAGTGAGAATCGTTACCTTTGGTACACGTAAACCTGT
Source organism: Sycon ciliatum (assembly GCF_964019385.1). Taxonomy (NCBI): domain Eukaryota; kingdom Metazoa; phylum Porifera; class Calcarea; order Leucosolenida; family Sycettidae; genus Sycon; species Sycon ciliatum. The sequence goes on from NC_088650.1 coordinate 17,939,953, forward strand.
CGATTTTAGGAAATCGTTATATTATATGCACCTCGTTAGAATAATGGCTTTTACAGTAGAACTTAAAAGACCCAAGTGCCATCAGTATGTGTGGCACGCTGCCTTTGGAGTGAAAAACTTGTTAGCGCTTTCAAGGTTTGGCCTGGTCCATTGCATACCGTAGCTCATTTTTTTCTCTTTTCAGGCAGTTCACTTCCGGTAATTTCCCGACTCATCCTTCGAATTTTGAAGTGAACTGCCTGAAAAGAGAATAAAATTTCAAAGCCCCACCAGGACTCGAACCCGGACTTTGCTTGTCATGAGCAATGCTCTAGCCATCTGAGCTATGGGACCAGGCAAAACCTAGAATACAAACACAAAACAAAAACAAAAGGCACTGACAGGTTTTCACTCCAAAGGTAGTTGTTAAGTTGGGGCAGGGCGTTCCATGATCTAACAGCAGAAGCGAGCGGCCGACGGTCACCAGAGACTCGCCTGGTGGCAGGAACAACATACGCATTTGGATCATTGATCCGAGTGACGCCTTCAGTCTGGCAACATAGGCGCTTGGACAGGAGATTGCTAATTCTGGCGGTGTGGATACGAAGCATGAGGAGGCGGAGTTTACAATGGGCGTTTTGGATGATGGGGACGAGGCCAAGACGTGTGTAGATGGGATCTGTGTGGGACGGGAGTGGCTCGTTGTCCTTGCTGCCAATAGTGCTCAATACCCTTAGAGCGTACTACTGTCTACACAAGGCAGAACAACAGAGACCAAAAAAAGCTTTCTCGTTACTCCGAGTTTCGTGTTCAAAAACACTCATCAGACGATAAAACATAACAATGCTATTATAACGTTAGGGTAATTGTATTTAAATGTAGGCTAAGGCAGTGCTACAACCACGAAGCTTGAGGAGATATCATCAGCGCTGGAGTACACTGTGATTGATAGGAGTGCAAGTGTCATGGCTGAGGCTACAACCAAGATGGAAGATACATGTAGAACCGGCGCAGAAATTCAGTAGGTTTCAGTGGTAGTTGTGTCACGCCAGAGGGTTGGGTAGTATGTGTTACATAGCAGATACCAGTGTGGATAATGACGCAATATGTGGTTTGATGTGAGTATGAAATAATGAGGGTGTACATGTGGGTACATGAGAGTGTGTGGGTGAGGGTGTGGGTGTGGGTGTGTGTGAGAGAGAGAGAGAGAGAGAGAGAGAGAGAGAGAGAGAGAGAGAGAGAGAGAGAGAGAGAGAGTGTGTGTGTGTGTGAGCATGTGTGTGTGAGCATGTGTGTGTGTGTGTGTGTGTGTGTGTGTGTGTGTGTGTGTGTGTGTGTGTGTGTGTGTGTGTGGTGTGGTGTGTGTGTGTGTGTGTGTCCCATATGGTGCAGTGGTATGTGCAGCGATTTCCAATCGATAGGTTGCGGGTTCGATTCCCGACGATTGTGGTCACACACGTCTTTCTTCTCTTTCTCATACTCTTCCTGACTTTTCTTTCATTCTCCTGGGTGGTTACCAACAGCCAGTGTATGCTGGAGTATGTGGTGTGGTGTGTGTGTGTAGAAAAAAATGGAAAAATGAAAAATAGGGATTCACTGGCCAGAAAAAGTCACTCCAAACAGCTGTGTGGTGGATACCAGGCTAAGAATAGTGGCGGTCAATTCATCAGCCTTGCAAGCTGTTGAATGGTGTAATCCCAGCACAAGTTGCTATGTCTGAGGTCTGAGGTGTGTCATATGGTGCAGTGGTATGTGCAGCGATTTCCGATCGATAGGTTGCGTGTTCGATTCCCGACGATTATGGTCACACACGTCTTTCTTCTCTTTCTCAGACTCCTCCTGACTTTCTTTCATTCTCCTGGCCGGGTGGTTACCAACAGCCAGTGCATGCCGGAGTATGTGGTGTGATGTGTGTGCGTGAAAAAATAAAAATGAAAAATACCAAAAAGTCGGGATTCACTGGCCAGAAAAAGCGTGGTGTGGTGTAGACCAGGCTGAATAGTGGCGGTCAATTCTTCATCCTTGCAAGCTGTTGAATGGTGCAATCCCAGCACAAGCTGCCATGGCTTCTGCTGTAGCATCGCTAACATTGTTATCGCCTCCGGTTATGGGCGTCAAATGGTCAAATGGTGTGTGTGTGTGTGTCTGTTGACTTCCGACTGAATAGAAGACTGCCCCCCCCCCCCCCTCCTGGGTTTGTTGCCACAGGAATACCAATGGGGAAGAGTGTGTTTCTACATGGGAGCTCGAGGTTTTCCTGCCGACTTGAATTCTCACTTGACTGACTCACGACTGCCATCCGGAGCACGCGAGAAGTCCATCGAACCGGCCACTCGGCAAACCTGCAAGAAAGCACCACTCCCTGCTCAGTACACACTGTTTCGGGTGAATTCACCCCTCATCAGTGGAGCTTGAGTAGGCTGAGGAAGATTGTGCCTGAAGAGCACCACTTATAGAGTGCTCTCCAGGCACAAACATCACCAGGGATACAAACTTACAAAGACGCTCCGTTTCCAGCGCGACAAACACCTCGTGAACACCAGATAGCAGCGCGAGTCAGTGTCGCTCATGGAGGTGCTGAACACGCGCTGAGGACCGTTGGCCATTCACAACGTTGTTGCTTCCAAACCATCTAATTCGCAAGCCCGCGCTGGGGACAACAATGTGAAGAAGTTGGTGCTACTTCGGCGATAGTAGGGGAAGAGTGTGTTGCTCCCTACATGGGAGCTCGCGGTTTTCCTGCAGACTTGAATTCTCACTTGACTGACTCACGGCTGCCATCCGGAGCACGCGAGAAGTCCATCGAACCGTCCACTCGGCAAACCTGCAAGAAAGCACCACTCCCTGCTCAGTACACACTGTTTCGGGTGAATTCACCCCTCATCAGTTGAGCTTGAGTAGGCTGAGGAAGATTGTGCCTGAAGAGCACCACTTATATAGTGCTCTCCAGCCACAAACATCACCAGGGATACAAACTAACAAAGACGCTCCGTTTCCAGCGCGACAAACACCTTGTGAACACCAGATAGCAGCGTGAGTCAGTGTCGCTCATGGAGGTGCTGAACAAGCGCGGAGGACCGTTGGCCATTCACAACGTTGTTGCCTCCAAACCATCTACTTCGCAAGCCGGCGCTGGGGACAACAATGTGAAGAAGTTGGTGCTACTTCGGCGATAGTAGGGGAAGAGTGTGTTGCTCCCTACATGGGAGCTCGCGGTTTTCCTGCAGGCTTGAATTCTCACTTGACTGACTCACGACTGTCATCCGGAGCACGCGAGAAGTCCATCGAACCGTCCACTCGGCAAACCTGCAAGAAAGCACCACTCCCTGCTCAATACACAGTGTTTCGGGTGGATTCACCCCTCATCAGTTGAGCTTGAGTAGGCTGAGGAAGATTGTGCCTGAAGAGCACCACTTATATAGTGCTCTCCAGCCACAAACATCACCAGGGATACAAACTAACAAAGACGCTCCGTTTCCAGCGCGACAAACACCTTGTGAACACCAGATAGCAGCGTGAGTCAGTGTCGCTCATGGAGGTGCTGAACAAGCGCGGAGGACCGTTGGCCATTCACAACGTTGTTGCCTCCAAACCATCTACTTCGCAAGCCGGCGCTGGGGACAACAATGTGAAGAAGTTGGTGCTACTTCGGCGATAGTAGGGGAAGAGTGTGTTGCTCCCTACATGGGAGCTCGCGGTTTTCCTGCAGGCTTGAATTCTCACTTGACTGACTCACGACTGTCATCCGGAGCACGCGAGAAGTCCATCGAACCGTCCACTCGGCAAACCTGCAAGAAAGCACCACTCCCTGCTCAATACACAGTGTTTCGGGTGGATTCACCCCTCATCAGTTGAGCTTGAGTAGGCTGAGGAAGATTGTGCCTGAAGAGCACCACTTATATAGTGCTCTCCTGGAGTCTCCAGGCACAAACATCACCACGGATACAAACTTACAGAGACGCTCCGTTTCCAGCGCGACAAACACCTCGTGAACACCAGATAGCAGCGCGAGTCAGTGTCGCTCATGGAGGTGCTGAACACGCGCTGAGGACCGTTGGCCATTCACAACGTTGTTGCTTCCAAACCATCTAATTCGCAAGCCCGCGCTGGGGACAACAATGTGAAGAAGTTGGTGCTACTTCGGCGATAGTAGGGGAAGAGTGTGTTGCTCCCTACATGGGAGCTCGCGGTTTTCCTGCAGGCTTGAATTCTCACTTGACTGACTCACGGCTGCCATCCGGAGTACGCGAGAAGTCCATCGAACCGTCCACTCGGCAAACCTGCAAGAAAGCACCACTCCCTGCTCAGTACACACTGTTTCGGGTGAATTCACCCCTCGTCAGTGGAGCTTGAGTAGGCTGAGGAAGATTGTGCCTGAAGAGCACCACTTATATAGTGCTCTCCAGGCACAAACATCACCAGGGATACAAACTAACAAAGACGCTCCGTTTCCAGCGCGACAAACACCTTGTGAACACCAGATAGCAGCGTGAGTCAGTGTCGCTCATGGAGGTGCTGAACAAGCGCGGAGGACCGTTGGCCATTCACAACGTTGTTGCCTCCAAACCATCTACTTCGCAAGCCGGCGCTGAGGACAACAATGTGAAGAAGTTGGTGCTACTTCGGCGATAGTAGGGGAAGAGTGTGTTGCTCCCTACATGGGAGCTCGCGGTTTTCCTGCAGGCTTGAATTCTCACTTGACTGACTCACGACTGTCATCCGGAGCACGCGAGAAGTCCATCGAACCGTCCACTCGGCAAACCTGCAAGAAAGCACCACTCCCTGCTCAATACACAGTGTTTCGGGTGGATTCACCCCTCATCAGTTGAGCTTGAGTAGGCTGAGGAAGATTGTGCCTGAAGAGCACCACTTATATAGTGCTCTCCTGGAGTCTCCAGGCACAAACATCACCACGGATACAAACTTACAGAGACGCTCCGTTTCCAGCGCGACAAACACCTCGTGAACACCAGATAGCAGCGCGAGTCAGTGTCGCTCATGGAGGTGCTGAACACGCGCTGAGGACCGTTGGCCATTCACAACGTTGTTGCTTCCAAACCATCTAATTCGCAAGCCCGCGCTGGGGACAACAATGTGAAGAAGTTGGTGCTACTTCGGCGATAGTAGGGGAAGAGTGTGTTGCTCCCTACATGGGAGCTCGCGGTTTTCCTGCAGACTTGAATTCTCACTTGACTGACTCACGGCTGCCATCCGGAGCACGCGAGAAGTCCATCGAACCGTCCACTCGGCAAACCTGCAAGAAAGCACCACTCCCTGCTCAGTACACACTGTTTCGGGTGAATTCACCCCTCGTCAGTGGAGCTTGAGTAGGCTGAGGAAGATTGTGCCTGAAGAGCACCACTTATATAGTGCTCTCCAGGCACAAACATCACCAGGGATACAAACTAACAAAGACGCTCCGTTTCCAGCGCGACAAACACCTTGTGAACACCAGATAGCAGCGTGAGTCAGTGTCGCTCATGGAGGTGCTGAACAAGCGCGGAGGACCGTTGGCCATTCACAACGTTGTTGCCTCCAAACCATCTACTTCGCAAGCCGGCGCTGAGGACAACAATGTGAAGAAGTTGGTGCTACTTCGGCGATAGTAGGGGAAGAGTGTGTTGCTCCCTACATGGGAGCTCGCGGTTTTCCTGCAGGCTTGAATTCTCACTTGACTGACTCACGACTGTCATCCGGAGCACGCGAGAAGTCCATCGAACCGTCCACTCGGCAAACCTGCAAGAAAGCACCACTCCCTGCTCAATACACAGTGTTTCGGGTGGATTCACCCCTCATCAGTTGAGCTTGAGTAGGCTGAGGAAGATTGTGCATGAAGAGCACCACTTATATAGTGCTCTCCTGGAGTCTCCAGGCACAAACATCACCACGGATACAAACTTACAGAGACGCTCCGTTTCCAGCGCGACAAACACCTCGTGAACACCAGATAGCAGCGTGAGTCAGTCTGAGTCACCTTCACCGAGTTCTTGTTGAAGATCTTGTGGAGCACGTCTGCAGTGAGTCAATCGGACTGTACAGGGATGACGGCCTGGCTGTGCTGCGGAACATCTCGGGAAGTGATGCTGACAGACTGAAAAAGAGGATAACCCAGGAATTCCAGCGCCATGATCTGAAGATTACAATCGACGTCAACCTGCAGGTAGTGAACTTCCTAGACATCGCCATGAACCTACAGACTGGCCAGTACAATTTAAGCCGTACAGGACACCCGGCGAGATACCTTTGTATCTCAATGCCCTGTCCAATCATCCACCAGTGTTCATCCAGAACCTCCACCAAATCTATCGGAAGTAGGCTGTCCGACAAACCATCCAGTCATGATGTATTCTAGGAGGCAGTACCGGTATACAGGAGCGCTCTAACTAATAGCGGTCATTCTGAAACGCTGGAGTGCACCGAAAAGGCAAAAAGAGGAAGAAAAAAAGTAATGGCAGTTCGTAGCATTTGGCACCTCCAACAATCCAGAGTGGACTATCCCACCCATTGCTGACGCTGATAGCACCTCCTTCTTCACAGACATTAGAACAACTCCTACCAGCGTTGCTAAGTACATCAAACGCTTAAAGCTGCACAAGGCCGCTGGCCTGAATGGTATTACAAACGAACTACTAAAGATCCTTGGTCCGTCAATCTGCGATCCATTGAGTTTAATTATTAATCTGTCCTTCTCATCTGGTGTTTTTCCACCTGTCTGGAAACGCTCCGTTGTTGTCCCCATTTACAAAAATAAGGGCAGCAAATCCGACCCAACAAATTACCGTCCTATTTCCCTTCTTTCTGCAATATCGAAACGGTGTGAGCGCGTCATGTACGACCAGTTGTATGCCCATGTAAACCCTCTACTGTCTCCAGCCCAGTCTGGATTCCGCAAAGGAGACTCTACCGCGTGGCAACTTGCACGCTTTACTCAGAACCTGTTGGAACGCAGACATCAGCACAACTTCAGCCTAGTTTGTTTCTTCGACCTATCAAAGGCCTTTGGTACAGTGTAGCACCGTGGTTTGTTGGCCAAAGTCGCCACCTTTAACATCGGTGGCAATGTTCTGCGGTGGCTCGAAAGCTACCTATCCTGCCGGGTCCAACAGGTCAGGGTGTCAGGTTCGTTGTCCCAACCGCTCGAAGTATGTTCCGGTGTGCCACAGGGCTCAATAATTGGTCCTCTTCTCTTCTTGCTCTATGTAAATGACTCTCGCGTTCCAAATACCTCCCTGTACGCCGATGATACTACACGTACTCTTGTGGCATCTGAACTTTCTCTGTCCATGGCGTGTAATTCTTTGCAGTCGGAAATTCGCTCAGTGGTTGAATGGATGCGTCTCTGGAAACTCCGACCTAATGCTGGAAAGACTGTCATATTGTGCATTCCACCTCATCCGCGTTCTGATCTTTCCTACATCGACCAGTACCTATTCCACTTCCCTGACGACCGGACGCCCATCCCAATTGTTAGCCACCACAAACACCTTGGAGTCATCTTTGACTCAGGCATGAATTGGTCCCACCATCTGGAGTATCTCGAGCGCCGGACAAGTTCGGCTGTTGGTGTTCTATACAGTCACATGAGCCATTTACCACTAGTCTGTCGTCGGGCTTTCTACGCCTCCTATGTCTTACCCATAATTTTATACTGTAGCATTGTGTGGTGCAGTACTGGAGCAGGAATGCTTACGCGGCGTAATGCATCGCGGAATTTGATAGCGATATTTCGCTTCCCACTTGACACCCCATCAACAATTCTGTATTCCCAATGCAAAACCTGTCCTTTACAAACCATAATTAACAGACTCTGCTGTAGATTTATCCATCAGATTAACGTCTTGGTCTTGACGTCCCAGGGTCGCATAGGCGCGCACTATGATGATGTCTGACTTTACTTCCATCAGAGTCTACGCCAGCGTGAGCGTCCGAGTCAGCCACTGCAGCAAGTAGTTCAGCCTGAGCAGCAGGAGACGTCGACGGGTGATTGTCAGGGCCAAGGACAAGGTTAAGGTCACCAGAGTCATGACAGCCTGTCACGCGCCAGCAATGCAGATACCAACGGCATTAATGACAATGTGGTTTCAGGTGAGTGCTCCTGGACACCAGTACTGACATTGGTTTTGTCCGCTGGGGACTCTGGTTGTAGAGGTACATGACTTGTACAGGTACGTCTAGCTGAGTCCACTGCTCTCCAACCATAATAGTAATACAGACATCTACCAATGATATCACCGTGACATTCGACCATCGTAGAAATTCTAGTATAAGCCGCACCAATCTTTTTGGGCGAATTGCTGCGGCTTACGTGATTGTATACTCCGGAAAATACGGTATTGTTTTCTTGTGCATGTTCTTTGGTCTCTGAGACGGAGCTGTCATCCAGATTCTGGCTCACTCCAGACCTGTCAAAAGACAGCCAGCCCATTTTACCCGTGTATCAGTTGCTGTCAAACAGAGTGCCACCACTAGCACTATCCTCTGCTCTGACTCTCTACAGACAGTCTACCATGGTTTATGCTGGTCCATCCTTCTTTGCATACATGTACATGATTGTACATGTAGGTACTAGTACTTCTACTACAGTACTACTAGTCAGGGGCTCGACTCACAATGTCTATGGTGAGGTGTAGCAGCTGTTGCTAGGGTACCACTACCAGTCGGCAGTCCTCTGGCAAGGACAAAAATAATATTCGCCCCGAAGCATTTGGAGGGATCATGGATTACCGGTATGTACTGCTAGCTGGCCAGGTGTCACAAATGCAGGATACACGCACGTACAAGTACTAGAAGTAGGACTAGGAGTCAAGTACAGTAATCTGTGATTTTATACTGCTCGGCACCATTTCGAACAACGTTACGTTATAATGCGCCATTGCATGTACATGTCATGTACATGTACGTGTGGGGATGCACAGTCAGAGTACATTGTACATGATTGTACTGCCCAGCATTCAGTCGAGCATTACAGTCATAAGAATGTAAAAAGCAAAGCCTGCAATGCAGAATGTGTTTTCGACTTCCAGGTAATTACGAGTTTATTACTAAGTAGTCCTCCTGTGCATGTAATTCGAAGTCACCACACTTACATGTACATGTACGTGTACACGGAGCAAGGAGAGAGGAGACCGCCTCATTGGATGTCTGCATTTACGTGTACCGTTAGTATTGTATATTATGTACATGACTGTATACTGTGAATGCCCGATTGGGCTCCTGGATCAAATCCGAACTTCAGGAGTTGCTTCAGACATTGGAGAGAATCTTGTCCGTGTGGAGAAAAATTTGAAACAATAAGATCTGGCTGATACATTGTAAAAGCAAGACCTTTACTACTTACTAGGGACCGGCGGATTCTGCTCGAAAAGGTGGCAGATTCTGCTCGAAAAGCCGTGAAATTGGCAGAACCATACAAAACCTATGGCGGGCAATTCCTCGAATTCTGCTCCATTTCTTTATCCACATACCAAACATGTATGAAACCTACTAGAAAAAGTACCGAATTCTGCCAACTTTTCTGCCGGCAGAATCCGCCGGACCCTACTACTTACACCCAATACTGCGTGCATTTGTGGTGAGGCAGAAGCTGAGTGCAATAGTTGATTAAGTTTGAGTGCATTGGATTATGATTTAGGGCAGAAACCTTTCAGGGACATACCAGGTTCACATGTAGTGGGCCCATGCGAGCAGGGAGTCGTAAAATACCGGTATTTTACGACTCCCTGTGTGGGAGCAATGCTCAAATTACCAGGGTTACTTGTGACTTGATGAGCTATGACGTGGTGCTGGGGTCTACTCTGAGTCTTCTCTATAGCAATTCATCAAGTAGTGTGGCGACCAGGAGACAGAAACTTCAATTATTAAAGGACAAGGAGAATGAGAAAACGTTTGAGATGTACATGTACATGTCCGTGTTTCTCTGTGTCTGCGAATGGGTGCTTTCACATTTCAAGTTCTCATCCTTATTGAAGTACGCAGTGTACTGCTAATGTGGACATGATTAGAGGAATGAGTGGAAATCTTTAGGCTAGAAATCGTGACGTGGAATTGTGCTGAAGCGATTTCTGAAGGGTTCTGGAGGTCACATGGTCACGCACATCATTTTGTGTTGTTTACAGTCATTTCTGCTTCAAAACTACAAAGTTTTCAAGTTAAAACAAATCTTTTCGCTATCAAGACTTTTAAAATATTACCTCTGGCGTCAAGATACTATTCCTCCAGGGAGATGTATCCGCATAAATGTTACGCATAATCGTTCCTTCGTCCGAGACTTTACAAGAAAAAAATTGGGGAAAACGTGAAGGTAAATTAGACTGCTACTTTCTAGACCACCAGGTCATCGCTATTTTCACCTCGTTCAAACCGTAGTTAGGCACCGGCATAATTATTGGCATAATTTGAGGGTTGAAAATTTGGAGCATAACTACATGATTGTACCACAGTTCTAGTATGTACCGGTACATGTAGGCTACACTAGTGTGTACGGTCTACAATGCACCTGATCAGCTCTGGTGGTCTGCATGGTAAAGGGTTCGGAGGTCATGCAGATAGTGTTTTTAATGAAAAGCAGGGTAGAAATCATGGCAATACATTATTGTATGCTCGTCGTCTTCTTCAAAGTTCTTTCTCAAACTGATGCAGTACATGTAGCAGAAGATGCGAGTGAATCAGCCTTCATCAGGTATCCCGGGGCGGACGAGATGTGATGGGTAGTCCGCAAAACTCTGCGTAAATATACAAGTCATGACCTCTGGATTTTAGCAGCCATGACTGTGCAGGATATGGATATTGCTCTATGATAATTGAAAAAAAAACTGAGGTTTAGATGATGTTCGATCATGATGGAAGGAGAGGTGGAGCTACGGGAGAGATGAGCTGATTATTCGCAGGGTGAGGTTGACATCGGTTGGACGGGTATGACGATTACTGAGATAGTTGAACGTGATAATTTTCCAAGGGAACTCAAACTAATTTGGCAATGAAAAAATACTCAAGGTCAACTGATGAGGGGTGAATTCCCTGAAACACTGTGTATTGAGCAGGGAGTGGTGCTTTCTTGCAGGTTTGCCGAGTCGCAGGTGCGATGGACTTCTCGTGTGCTCTGGATGGCAGTCGTGAGTCAGTCAAGTGTCAAGTCAAGTCGGCGGAACAGCGCGAGCTCCAGTGTGGGAGCAAATCCATTCCTAAAAAACTCATCGCCGAGGCCGCAACCATTATTTCGTACTGTTGTGCCCAGCGCGGGCTTGCGACTAGCTGGTTTGGCGGTGACAGCGTTGTGAATGACGGAGGGTCCTCTTCGTCTGTTCTCACCGTCCAGGAGCGACACTGACGCACGCTGCTATCTGGTGTTCACGAGGTGTTCGTCGCGCTGGAAACGGAGCGTCTCTGTAAGTCTGTATCCCTGGTGATGTTTGTGCCTGGAGAGCACTATGATAAATTATTATAAGTGGTGCTCTTCAGACTTCAGGCACAATCTTCTTCAGCCTACTCAAGCTCAACTGATGAGGGGTGAATTCCCCGAAACACTGTGCATTGAGCAGGGAGTGGTGCGTTCTTGCAGGTTTGCGGAGTCGAAGGTTCGATGGACTTCTCGTGTGCTCCGGATGGCAGTCGTGAGTCAGTCAAGTGTCAAGTCAAGTCGGCGGAATAGCGCGAGCTCCAGTGTGGGAGCAAACCCATTCCTAAAAAACTCATCGCCGAAGTCGCAACCACTATTTCGTAATGAAAAATAGTTTAAAGAAATTAAAAAAATTCACGGTTCGCGTGAGACTCGGCTGGAAGCCGGGTTTTCCGCATCCGTAGGAACGCCACCACCCTTCAAGGATCAAGGCGCAGATGCAGCTCCTAAAGCGGTGGTGGTGGTGGTGCGGTTTAAAAAAAGAAGCCAACCAATGAATACTCAGAATAGAAGAAGTACATGTCATGTTTTCTCTTTTCCATGTTGATCTCTAGCATGCATGGACACCTTGGCATGGGGATACTCGTGCATTTTGTTGTACTTATGGCCACTTGCAAGTACGAAAAACGCACAATTTTCCGAACTTTGAGGCTCCATAAGTACAACAAAGTGAGTATGTACAGTGTATCCCCGCGTGCCAAAGCATAATAAGGATTTTGCGAGCATAGTGCGAGAATCCATGAAAGCACAATTCCATGATTTGGCGAGCATAATCCGCCGGAGCCTAGCCTGCCATGCTCAACCGAATTTAATAGAGGTCTCGGCATCTTCGAATGGCAGGCGCGCCCAATTGGGAGGAAAGAATAAGCATGGGGAAAAATAAGCACGGGAGAAAATGAAAGATTTAGAATAGAGGAGAAGAACTAATTTTGGCTACTCAGGATTGGCAATACCTTGGCTTGGGTCAAGTTGGGTGGGAGAAGCAAAGGCATAATCCCTATTAAAAAAAACAGATGATGGAAGTGATAGGAGAGTGTCAAATGATGGGTGGTTGGTTGGTTTTTATTTCACTTCGCACATTCAAACGGGATGACGACCCAATAAAATGACGGCGAAGGCTTAGCCTAGAAGTGGCTATGGAAGAACATAGTAAAAGCTATGGAAGCACATAGTAAGAGAATAGGATACTAATAACTGCGGGTAAACGGGGGAGAGAGAGAATACGATGTATCTGTGATACTACGTGCGGGTTACTGAACTGCACGGGGAGGGAGAGCAGAGCGATCAGCAGCAACTCGAACTACTCCCTACAGGCGTATGGTACACATGCATGCTTAAACTCAGGTAGCCGGGTAATTGTGCGGACCTCACCAGGGAAAGCGTTCCACAGCAGAGCACCAGCAACAGAAAATCTCCGCTGACCGCGGCGGCTACGGTTTGCCTGGCTAAGTAGGCCATTTGACTGCTGATGGCGGGTAGGGGTGCCTTGTGCCGGGGTCAGAAGCTGGGCGAGCACAGGGCTGGTGCGGGCGTGGATGCACCGCCAGATGGTGATCAATATTTTCTGCCTGTAGAGCTCGCTGACACGGTACAGGGAGTGAGCAGTGAGCAGCGGCTGCATGGCTGTCCGGGGCGGGTTGCCATCGATACAGCGGATGGCTCTGTTTTGCGTGGTTTGCAGTCGTTTCAGAAATTCAGTTGACCCTCTCGCATTGCGGCTGAGAAACAGCAGGAGCCATAAAGCAGGCCGGGCATTATGACCGCCTTCACATACACCTGACGAGAGCGTCTTGATAGGCTTCCGCGTGCCCGCCACAAGGCGCCAATTTTCTTGGCAACCTTGGTGACCACATAGTTTACATGGGTGTCCCAATCTAGGCGATTGTCAAGGTGAACGCCGAGGTAGCGCGCAGAAGACGCTGAGGGGAGGAGACAGTCGCCGCTTTTGACTGTTACTTCCTGTACATGCTGCTGGGGTGAGATAGTCAGAACCTGGCTCTTGGTGGCGTTCAAGATGAGGCCTCGGGACTTCAGCCAACCGGCCGGAGCAGTTGCCGCTGTGGTGAGGGTTCTGGACGCTTCCGCCGCTGAGGCCTGGGAGTCGTACAGGGCTATGTCATCTGCAAATTGTACACTTGGCACAGGCGAGGAAACCAAAGGGACATCGCGTGTGTATATACTGAAGAGGACAGGGCCGAGAACAGAGCCTTGGGGCACTCCGCAGGTGCAAGCCAGAGCAGGGCTGGTTGAAGGCGAGATGAGGATCTGCTGCTTGCGGCCGGACAAGTAGTCGACGAACCAACTAAGGGCTTTTCCAGAAATTCCAACCGCAAGGAGGTCTTGAATTAACTTGTCGTGGTGCACTTTATCAAAAGCCTTCGACATGTCTAATAGGCACAGCCCTGTGGTCTTGCCACTGTCTCTCGCCTTCTGCAGATTATCAGTCAGCACACAGAGGGCGTCTTCCGTGGAACATTTCTTGCGGAAGGCAAATTGTGTTTCGGGTAATGCCTGGGTCAAGTCCAAATGACGAACTAACTGGTGTTGCACTACCCTCTCCAGCAACTTGGACACTATTGGGAGAAGGGATACAGGTCTATAGTTGGTGGGGACTGATGGGTCACCGGCCTTGTACAGTGGCACGACAGACGCCAATTTAAATGCGGATGGAATGGTTCCAGTCCTCAGCGAGGTGCAGAACAGCACAGCAAGAGAATATGAAAGCAAGTCAGCACACTGCTGTAGCAGAGAGCCCGGTATGCCGTCACTACCTGTGGCTTTCCGCGCATCCAACTTCTCAAGGAGACGTCGGACGTCAGCAGGAGTCACAGGATCAAGTTCGGTCAAGGAGACGGGTCCAGCGGGACCGTGCGGGGTACAGAGTTGTTCAGGACGGTTGGGATCGGTGACAATGGAGTGCAACGTGTCGGCCACCTCGCTGATGCTACAACTAGGATCTTGGCGGCGACGTGAACGCCCAGTGACTGCATTTAGAATGGCCCAAGACTTCCTAGGGTTGGCCACATTTTCTTCGCACTGACGGGAGAAGTACTCGTTTCGCTTGCGCCGATACGCGTTCCGAGCAGTGCTACGTGCTTGTTTAAACTCTGCATACAGTGTGCCGTTTGTCCTATCCTTCCGCCAACGGCTGTGCAGCCGCCGTTTACGCTGTTCGAGCTGGTGCAGCTCTCTGTCAGACCAGGGAGGTATCGCCCTCCGGGAAGGCTTAGAGTTGTGCAGCGGGGCATGCTTGTCCAAAACGTACAGGAACTTAGTGTGCCACTCTTTCCACATGCGATTTACATCATTGTGATCCGAAAAATCATGTAGAGAAGCCTCAAGGATATCTTGCCGAAAAGAGTTAATGTCAACGCCACGTATATTCCTGGTCAGCCGCGACGTCGTGGATGACGCGGGTGGAACGTCAACGGCAAGCTGAATAAAGGCTTCCACAGCGCTGTGGTCACTAATATCAGTGGGCACAACCGTTGCTAGGGACACTAGCGCCGGGTTGGTCAATATGAGATCGATCATCGTGCCTTCAGGGCACTGTGGAGTTTCACGGGTCGGCTGCATGACGATGTTCTGGAGGCCAAACGCAGCACAGAGGTCGGTGAGGTGTTTGTGCTGGGGTGCCGGATGGGCTGGGTCCATATTTACATTAAAGTCTCCAACTAGGGTCACGGAAGAAGACTGCACAGCTGCTCGTACAATATCTGCTTCCAAATCTGCCCAGTAAGACACTGGTTCCCCCGGTGGCCGGTACACGCAACCAACCAGGTGCCGACCTGGTTTTCCGTTTATTTCTACCCAGACTGTTTCTGTAGATTCAGAATGCAGATCTGGGCGGGATCGAACTGGAAGATCTTGACGGTAGTAGAAGCAGACTCCGCCACCCAAGCGTTGAGTGCGGTCTTTTCGAATCAGATTGTACCCGTCAATACTGAGCTCTCCGTCTGTAATCTCGAGATCTAGCCATGTCTCTGATAGACCCAAAATGTCGTACTGACGCGTGCGGATGATGTAATAGAGATAGAAGTGGGATTTGGCTACTCAGGATTGGCAATAGCTTGGCTTGGGTGAGAGAAGCACAGGCATAATCTTCTGCCCCGCCCCACTTCCATCCAATATGCCACCGCCCCCGCTGTGCAGCATCTGATGGTTCTGTGGTATTCAGTAAAAAAATCCCGGAAGAGGCTAGAGGCGGTCAGTTGCCCAATCCCAGTCAGACTGCCGCAGGTGGGAATTCCAGGTCTCAGTCATGCAGCGGGGGAAGGACCGAAGAACATCGTTCCGAGATTGCCGGAGGTGAGACGGCCGGTGGCTCGCAATTGTGCAGACGCTGGCTTGCTGATAATCAAGCCAACCAACTAAATAATTAATTATTCAATGCACGGCAACATGCCTAGCTGCACATAATCATGCGGGTCACATGCCATTGGTTGCAAAAACCGGGGGGGGGGGGGTATGAATGCGCCTCTCTCGACGTTGATCACTCTCTGCAGGTAGGCTGGTTTCTTCTGATTCCCACCTTCCAACCCGGCAAATATTTAGATTTTGATAAAAACGATTCAAAGCCTCTCAATTATTTTGTAATACTTGAAGTATAGATATAAGAATAAGAATAATGGTTATACATTCACACAAAACAAGCTTGGTGCAGCACCAATCACGGCAGGCTGGTTTCTTCTGCTATTCATTCCTGGTCAACTGAGCAAGAACCTCCGCTCTCGACAGCAAGGACGCTGAGGGATGAGTCATCCTAACATCAAAGAATGCGTCTTGCTGCCGAGACCAGAAGGTCCAGAAACCCCTTACACAGATATCCAGACGAGCCTCCGGACGCTGGTTGATCGTGGCACCAGGGAGCGCTTCACCCTGGAGTGGGAGCAGAGGAGGCTCAATAGGCACATCGGGGATGTCTCCACTCTCCGGCATTGTACCGGAGAGTGGAGTCATGGCTAATGCAAACATGGCCAATGGCTCACCCTGACACGTGCCCTCAGCCCTCAGGAGAGAAAATCATGCCGCCGCCAGACAGAAATGGTGGGATGGATGCACGATACGCATTGGCAGTAAGGTTGGCCATTGCCATCGGAGGACAAAGGTGGCTGATGTTGTGCAATGCAGCTTTCGGACTAATTTCCTTGGATGCATCTTCGAGGAGAATTTCAGTCTCCAAACTGAAATATCGAGACTGCACCGAGACACATGTCTTGTTGTGGCAGCTTCACCAACTGAGTGTATGCCAACACATAGTTGATCTTGTGGAACAACAGCAGCAGCAGCAGCAGCAGCAGCAACGTCCGAAGAAACACATGTGAGAATGCGCGATGATCCTTCGATCCACGCCAGCAGCAATGGGACAGACGGGGTTTTTGTCCAAAGCCACCAGACCCGCAACTACAAATGCCTCCAAACCGGCACCTCTGACTTGATCAGTGCACAACTTCCGCGTGGCAGCAGCCATGGCAGCAGTAGAATTGGGCGATTGCCCGAGATGAATGAATTTGTTAAGTTCCTGGCGAAATGTATTGGGGATATGATTTTGTGCGAAGGGATTCGGGAAGCACATTAAAGCGGTCAGCGCCAAGGAATGAAATAGATTTGTATCCAGCTTGAGCCTGCACAATGGGTAAAGAAAGGGAATTATTGACTTGGCCGCGGGTGACTAGTATGACCAGTGTTATACAAATAATAAGGAAAGCAAAAGGACATACCAGTTGAGAGTAACTCTCCACCACTGTGACTAGATAATATGCACAGTCAGAAAGTGCAATAACTAGTTTTCCTTTCTACATTTATTATTGGCTCAACATCCGAGTTTCAAAACTGCACACCTGATGAGCCGTCACATACCATGCGGCGAAACGTATGTCGTGTGAAACAACTTGTTTTGTAGTCAACTAGTCCATCACATTCACAATCAGTCAATGGCATGCATGAGGAGTACTGTAGGAGTCTGGCGTTCGGCTTGTACAATTCGTTTTCGCAAAGCTTCCCCCTTCTGTACTTATCTTTGATATTTCTGAGCCACCCAAGTTGGGTGGTGTGCTGCTTTGCTGCTTCGAATTGCGGTTAGACCGCTTTGTCAAGTATCTTACTGGTCTCGTCATCGTCCAGTAACAATCAACATTCTTTGTTCCCTTGGGACTGTAGCTTGTGCTCGTTTTCGTTGCGCTTACCTTCCCCTCCTTGGCCTCTCCATAACCTTGAACCTTCCGAGTTGGAAGGCTGTTGGTTAGCGCTACGGAGATGTGTTGACGCTAGGTGTCAGGACGTCGAATGTCACAGTACTCTGTCAGTTTTGTGCCTAGTTATTGCACTTTCTGACTGTATATAGTATCAAGTCACAGTGGTCGAGAGTTACTCTTATCTCATATTCATACATGTATGTCCTTTTCCTTTCTACATTAAAATTTGTTATTGGCTCAACATCCGAGTTTCAAATAAGTAAAGTTTAGGAAAGCAACAACATTGTCACAGGGTGCGACAGAGCTCTCGGCCATTGAAGAAAATGTTGACTATCACCATTGTCACGAAAAAGAAGGAGACATCAAGCAGACGTCCCTTCAAGAATATCATCCTGTAGAAGGGGAACAGAGAGAGAGAGGGGGTGGGACTCGGGACATTTAGGATGGATGATGCGAGCTCTGAAGCACTGTAGTACAGTATGCTGTATGGTGCACCGGTGGCAGTGAGGAACTCTGTCCTCAATAGCGTGTCCTCCGCCAGTGCAGTACATCTTCAAACCACAACTACAGACTGCGCTGTTCGACGAAATCCAGTCGAGGCACTCAAGTACGCGCCGGGCGTTGCAGCCCTAGACCTACTACATAATCATTCATAACGTTATTGTTACATGTAGATTGACAGCAAGAAACAAGGTGGAGGACACTGTGTTCGGAAACAGTGACCTTACTACAACCTTCCGCGGTTGGCAGAGCCCCGGTCCCTGCGGACCATTTGAACCATATGGGTGTTGAACCCGGTTCTGACCCTCATTATGCTAGGAGGTTGGAGACTACTCCTTACGTCCGTCGTGCATTCTTTGATCGCTCCTGGATACACGACGGACGTAAGGAGTAGTCTCCAACCCCCCCCCCCCCCTAGCATAATGAGGGTCAGAACCGGGTCCAACACCCATATGGTTCAAATGGTCCGCAGGGACCGGGGCTCTGCCAACCGCGGAAGGTTGTAGTAAGGTCACTGTTTCCGAACACAGTGTTCTCCACCTTGTTTCATGCTGTCAATATAACAATATGCGTGAACTATAACAAGGTTTATCTAATGCTAGTTTTGAACTAGTATTGGGTTATATCAAGAGTAGATAAACAAGAGTGTGCAACTCCGGATCTCTCCTGCACAATCTGCAGATACCCCGCGCCCACGGCGGAATTTTTTGTTTACGTCACCTTTTTTCAGAGAAACGCGGATTCTGCCGCAGAGCAGTGTGAGAGCACGTGCTGGGCACCGACCTTGTAGTGTAAAGCCCAGCCAAGTGCACGAGGGAAAACTCTCCAAAAGGCTCGCAGCGCGTGCGTCGTCGAAAAGATTACGTCAACAAAAAATTCCGCCGTGGGCCAACCCATCCGCGAGTTGCACACTCTTGTTTATCTACTCTTGGTTATATAATACCGGTACCATACATAATCATTGTCACGTGAGTACCTGTGATCTACATAGATTTGTGGCGCATCAAACCCACAGATCCACCCCTAGCCCTCATCTGTTGAGCTTGAGCAGGCGGAGGAAGATAATTGTGTTTGTAGGGCACCACACAAAGTGCTCTCCAGACCAAACCATCACCAGGGATAGGGATACATTCAAACTTACAGAGACGCTCCGTTTCCAGCGCGACGAACACCTCGTGAACACCAGATAGCAGCGTGAGTCAATGTCGCCCATGGTGGTGCCGAACTAACGCTGAGGACCGTTACGTTGTTGCCTCCAAACTAAACCATCTAATTCGCTAGCCGGCGCTGGGGACATCAGGCGCGTGCGCCGGTGCCGTTCAAGGGGGGTTTCCGGGGGACCTCCCCGGGAAATTTTTCAAAAAATGAAGCAAAATCCTGCATTTTGAGCGAAAAAACGGGGGGTTCCGGGCACCCATACGGGGCACGCGCCTGGACATAACATCAGTGGGAAGAAGAGGTTGGTGCGACTTCGGCGATACTTTTACCAGAGAATGGTGTGTTACTCCCTGCGTAACGTTAGTTTGGTATGTACGGGCTTCTAATCATTATTTTGCTCAAATCAGTCTGCACCACTGCCAGGGAGTCGTCAACTGTTACTTGACGACTCCCTGGTCTGCACCACGAAAATAAAGTATTAAGTACCTCTGTGTATGAAAACACAAAAGAGAAAAAAAAAGAAGGCACTACATGTATATGCAGAGAGAGTGTGGCGAGTTGAGCATGCCACTTTTGTTCCAGTTGTGATGCTTGCGAGTGGAGGAATGGGAAAGGCAGCAACAACCGTCTACATGTACATATACAAGCGAGTGGCCTCCCCATTAGCAGCCAAGAAAGGGTGATGTGACGTGATGTCTTTTCATCAGGGCAAGATATCATTCTCCCTCTTGTGGTCCTGCATCATGTGCCTTCGTGGATGCAGAAGGCCTTTAGCCAGTCATCTGTATTGTATTTTGTATTTTCAATGATTGTATATTTTTTAAGGATTACCCAGAGGCTCTAGGCCTGTCAAGGGAATCTCCTACTCACAGACGTTATAGTATTCAGGAAAGCCACAGAATACAAAGAAGAGAAGAAGACACAGCAAACTCTCTCTCTCTCTCTCTCTCTCTCTCTCTCCCTCCCTTCCTCCCTCCCTCCCTCCCTCTCTCTCTCTCTCTCTCTCTCTCTCTCTCTCTCTCTCTCTCTCTCTCTCTCTCTCTCTCTCTCTCTCTCTCTTTCTCTTCTCTCTCTCTCTCTCTCTCTCTCTCTCTCTCTCTCTCTCTCTCTCTCTCCCCATCCTTCTCTGGCTCTCACTCTTTCAAACAGTCTCTCTTCTCTCCCCCATGGTGCGTAATGTGCGCCTTGATCCCGAGACCATTGGCATTGGTCGGGGGAGCGCACTTCGCCTCATCTGCACAGCTTTTATACTAATTATAGCACCTAGTGGTCTGCATTCGCCACTAATGTGTAAAGGCATAGTGGTGGCCTGCGGAAGCGAAGGCTATAGCTTGTGTGTTTCTGAACATTCAAGTGATGCTAACGCGGATCCCGCGAATATTATTATTATTATTATAAATTATAGCACCTAGTGACCTACATTACACGCCCTTCG
Source organism: Sycon ciliatum (assembly GCF_964019385.1). Taxonomy (NCBI): domain Eukaryota; kingdom Metazoa; phylum Porifera; class Calcarea; order Leucosolenida; family Sycettidae; genus Sycon; species Sycon ciliatum. The sequence continues at coordinate 17,960,615 of NC_088650.1, forward strand.
TAGTCTCCTAGCCCTATGTTCTCTTGCTGCACTGTTGTTGTTGTTGTTTTTGTTGTTGTTGTTGTTGTTGTTGTTGTTGTTGTTGTTGTTGTTGTTGTTGTTGTTGTTGTTGTTGTTGTTGTTGTTGTTGTTGTTGTTGTTGTTGTTGTTGTTGTTGTTGTTGTTGTTGTTGTTGTTGTTGTTGTTGTTGTTGTTGTTGTTGTTGTTGTTCTTGTTGTTGTTGCTGTTCTCTTCCATTCTATGTAGTGTAGGCATGTGCACTTTCTTAAAAAAATACATGTACAATGTACATGTACATAACAAGTGCGTAAATGCAAGGACAGGTGTTGGGATACCATCATGATAATTACGACTGTCACTGTTGTGAGTGTATGGGCGAAAAATGCAGGAAGAGGGAACGTTTGAATTCGTGGAGACAGGTCATAGTCTAGTCATTAGACATACATGTACATGTACATGTACATGTAGAAGAGAGAGATGGGGGGTAAACAGACTTTCTCTGTGCATTGGCTGTGGGTGATACCTCTGCTGCGCTAGCGATGGCAGAAGCCCAGTCGTGATAGTGCATGAGTGGCATCGTTATTTGACTGGATTTAATACCGTATTAAACTTGCTGCTGTTTACCCTAGTAGTAGTAGTAGTACTAGTAGTACATGTAGGTCTGTAGATATACAGAATAATTATTATGCTGTTTGGCTTTATTTTTAGAACTTACTTTGAAAAGAACTCTTCCTCTCCTCTCCTCCATGCGCTCTCACAGCCGACTCACTGCTACCCTCGGTAGCCATTACACACACCAACAGCCATAGAAGGAAGGGTTGCAGGTAGATACTGAAATTCCTCCTGACAGCTGTTTCGCCTTCATAAGGCTCATCAGAGGTGATATTGAATAGGATGATATCAGCTGGAGATGGTCAGATTTATACTACAAAACCTGCCATTTTCTTGGAACCCTTGGCACTGCGTTGCTGGAGAGGTTAGCAGCTTGTGATCGGATTTCTCACCTGCCATTTTCTTGGAACCCCGGCCCTGGCACTGTGTTGCTGGAGAATTGTAACTTCTCATTCTCACACTTTGCCCGTGATCTTGCGCCCATGTTTTGTAGTATAAATCTGACCATCTCCACCTGATATCATCCTATTCAATATCACCTTTTCTGATGAGCCTTATGAAGGCGAAACAGCTGTCAGGAGGAATTTCAGTATCTACCTGCAACCCTTCCTTCTATGGCTGTTGGTGTGTGTAATGGCTACCGAGGGTAGCAGTGAGTCTGCTGTGAGAGCGCATGGAGGAGAGGAGAGGAAGAGTTCTTTACAATTTATTGGCCGAATAGTACCGTTCACCATCTGAAACAAACTTACTTTGAGTTGACATTTTGTGGAACACTTGGGAAAAATAATCATTGACACGTACATTGTACATGCACATGTGCATGACGAGAGTGGATTGGCAATTACCATGATCATCACCCACTCTCTTCACATAATCATTGGCGGGTGTTTCCACGGCGGGGGGGGGGTACGGCCCGGGTCTTGAGATGTAATAAAATAATATAAACAAGGGTAATAAAAAATAAACAAAAAAATGGTCATGGCATGCGTACGCGCGTAGACCCAGGTACTCGAAGTCCGTACACTTTTACAGTGTGTGTTTGTCGAGCTGAAACTCACACTAGCAATGATCACTTGCCAGAATCCTGCTCGTGGATGGAAGGTATCTTGTCCAAGTTTGTTCTGAGGCCAGGCTCGATTGAACCAGGCCATCTTTCGATCCGATCTGTTTCTCTGGAGTTCGCTGATTTTTCATATCAAATTTTTGTGTCGCGGAGGGTACTCTAAGTCCGTACTGATCAGAGGTGACTCGAAATACACACATATTTCTGCTAATTGCTAACTTGCAATCCCTCGGTTACGACGAAAGCACCGAAGGGATATGTTTGGCATGTGCCTCCACCAGTATTTCTTGCAAAAGCGTAGTTTGTTGCCGAACTGCAAGCTGTTTTAGTCGGCTCAGAGAAGAAGCAGCTGCGCTGTGAAAACCGCGGGAAAACAGTGGTGGAGATGCCAGGAGTGTCAACCTTTCTGCAAGAATTGGTGGTTCTCTGTAAATTCTTCTCCTCTGGCCATTGTCAGCTCTAAGCTGGCTCTTGATGATTGAGTGAAGGTCTGTTTGACGCTGTGTCCGTTCGAAATCGGTCTTGGCAAAGTTGATTTTTGCATGAAATGTAACCCAATTTGTATTTCGTATGGGCACTCGAAAACCCACTCGCGTGGTATGGGACTTCTGCTTATCGTAGATCCCTGAAAATTGCTACGCGAGGAGAACATACCACACTGTCCCCTCGATAAAATATTTGAGTCGAATACAATAACAGAACATGAAATTATGGGCGTACGAACTTAGGATACCATGTACGGACTTCGAGCACCTGGGTCTACGCGGCAGAGTCTTGACTAGTCGACTGTCGACATAATTATAATAATAATGTCGGCCATGTCTACAACATGGACAGTTAGTCAGTATGATGACTGGCTGTAGCATGCCATCACTCACACAATCGTCATCACCATGATCACGTCAAGTCATCATGCCATTTTTATCACTCATAATAATCAGGGTACCCGTACCCCCCCCCCCCCCCCCCCTGGCCCTGTCAGGCTTCGCGTATTTTTTTTACTCATAATTATCACATTCACAGTCGAAGCTGCGCTGCATGCTAGCTGCTTGCATGCATGGCCGTTACGTCGTGTGGGTGCTGCATGTGCGTGATGCGCGATGCGTGGGATGTCCACTACACAGTCATTACCATGATTACCGTCATATTGACTCATAATCAAAAACCCCTTCACGGCTTCAGAGTACAAGATCTGCGCCGTAGAGCTACCATGGTGCGCGCATGGCTGTACTCCATGGTACTCACAACTCAGATATGACGCTCGAGTCATGACATGAGTCTCAAGCCCGAGGCATCATCTACAGTAGCTCTACAAAAAAAGTACAATGTCAGCTAGCTTGGCTTTAGACTTAGTGTATGCTGGTGCATGCTCGCTCTTGCACACCGATGACAACACTGCAACATGCACAGTGCAGTGCAATGCAAGCGGGCCAAGCGCACACAACGGGAAAAAAAACGTCCATCACTACTGTGTAGTACTGACACTAGTCTGTGTAGATCTACCATGCATGGTGTACTGCCACTGCACTGGATCGAACGTCGTGCACGCGTAGCAAGCAGCTGTACAGTACAGTACTATACTGCATCTGAGTCACTGCACTAGTCAGTGCCACTGCCAGTATGTACGCATGCATTCCGTGTCATGCGCTGTTCATCCGACTTCAAAACAACCGAGTTCGCCTCGCTAGCGTACAGTTTGGACCTGCCTCGGCTCAGAGCAGAGGAAAAAGCGAGCATGAGCTCTCGCGTCAGTGGTGTGAAGACTAGCGACTCAACGAGAGTTGGTCTTCCGAGCAGAAAAAAAGGTTGCTGGTGTGTGTTTCCACGAGCTGACTAGTAGGCCGAGCGATCCGACTGCAGCGCTCCTTCCGTCGGGCTGCTGTGAAGCTGATCGAGTCGTTTCCTTTTCAAGGGTAAGCGAACCGACTCTCTCCTTGCTATCGCTCTCTTGAAGTTTCTTTATTGTTGCATCATTATCTATGCATGCGTGCAGTTGTCTGCCGTGCACTGGTTGTGGTTCTGCTGTACAATTCGTGAATCTGATCTTCGTTGTAAACTTTTCGCTCGGATTCATTGGGTGAGTATTTTCTACGGGTACAGGATCGTGGATTTGTATCGACGCCTTTGCAGCCATCAGCCACCTTCGCGGCTCTATTGTTGTTGCTCGGTGCGTACATATGCGGCCTAGCGCAGGTGAAATCCACATGCCGTCTAGCCGTCTTTTCGTTCATATTCGTACCTTTTGCTCGTGTCGCGCGCTCACGCAAGGCTTCTGTTTGTTTGAACCTCTGCGCACACTTGTGCGCGTGTGTGTATGTGCGCATCAGTGCGGCTGAAGACAGTAAAGGTTCACTCTGTGCTTGTGGCCCGTCTACATAGTTGCGTGTGCTTGATGACAGTAGGATCATAGCCTAGGATGTAGTCTGCGCCGTCTGTGTATGCGGAGTGTGGGCGACGCATGCATGCAGCTCACGTCCAGAGCTAGAGCTGGTAAGGCTATCACTTGACTTGAGTCTTGAGTCTTGGGCTGTCCTCACGCTGCTGTCAAGGAGTGTTTGCTTAGCTTGTCTTGAGTTCGAGTTGTTCTCGAAATTTTTTTCGGGGCTGTACGTAGAGTTTTAGGGAGGCATGGTTTGTGCTGCGCGAGGACTCCATGTAGGTTCCGTTTTCCTCTTCTCTCGCGCACGTCCTCCTGGCTTTTGATCTGCCTCTGCTCATGGGACGATCCACTACTAGCAGTTAGACTGCTACCAGGTTTGCAGTGCAGGATTGCCTAATGCTTTCCGCAGGCTCTGTTCAGTGCTGCAGATGTTCAGTCTTCAATGTTGACTCTTGCGGTGGTTGCATATCCATTGCAGCGGCGTAGCTTCTTGGCTTTAGACTAGTTCTCTAGTTTAGGTAGCTGGAGCCTGGAAAGGAGCTGTACTGTCCGGCCACATCGTTCTATGTTCACGCGTGTGCGTCTGCATGCGGATTGTGAAAAGAGACGGTCGTGTACAGGCCAGTGGATCTCCCGCCATGTCTAGTCCGAGCTCATGTCCCGAAGATTGAATCCACTTGCGGCAGTACATTGACATTGTGCTAGGCATACAAACTGCCTACTTACCCGCTTCAGCAGATGGACATCATATTCATGGTCATTCGAGAGGGAATTTTTTCGTTCAAAAACTTACCCGATGGCAACCTGTCACAAAAAAATAATTAGGGAATGGAGAGTTGGTCCAGGCCAGGGAGTAGATCTACGAGTCCTTCATCTTTTCCTTGCACGTAGATCTACGCCTGGACTGGACCATGGAGTATGAAAATGGCTGTATTGTTTGTACATAAATCTACATGACTGTTCTACTACTCTACTAGTACTAGTAGTAGTCTGTCATTGTGAGAGTGTTGCGACAGTTCGCGCCCATTCACTCACCAGCATGATCATGACAGACCAGGGAAGCGTGACGGTGAAGATAAGCTAAAGATCTACATCATCTGACTCCTAGTCCTAACCCGGTTCGAACGAAGTAATGTTCTCTGGTTTAGGGGCGGTGTGTGGAATTAGTCGTCCAGTGTAGTAGCCGCTTCAGCTTCGTCGAGATGGCTCAGCCGACCTGTCCGCAGGTGAGACTTCGCTTCTTTGGTGCTGCTGAATGTTCGGGCTGATCGGAAGAAGAGGGGAAGAATTGCTTTCCCGTAACCCCTGAAGATACTGCGCGTTCTGTGTGGTACTCATTTTAGCTATTTCGTACTCTGTGCACATGTGAGACTTACTCCGCGTGTTGTATGTAGCGATTACGATTAGGGGAGACGACGTTCGGGCGGCATGCTTTCTCAAGTATTCTGGCACGTACCCTTAGGCCTTACCAGTCGTCGTCTCTCTACTCTACATCTAGTGCCTTTGTTTTCTGACTGTGGCGACCATTTTTTTCCTCGCGTGGATAGATGTTGTGATGTACCTGCACACTCTAGTACTCTGTGCGCTGTGTCGTCCTGGGGAACACGCTGGGCGTTGCGGGGGCGGATGAAGCTTTCACTGTCTTCTTTTCTTGTGTTTTTGCGCACATATTGTGTGTATTCTAGTGCCCTTCACTGGCATGGGATAAAATGTAGGTCCATTGTGAAAATAATCATGGCGTACAGCTGCCCCCTCCACACATACACCACACACACACACACAAGCTGCTCTCAAGTGCCACAGGCGCACGCATGTAATGTAGAATTGATTGTCCCTGGTTTGAAAGTCTGGGCTTGGGCACACGGCCACACTTTTAGAGTACTTTGCAATTCATGGTGAATGACTATGTGCTTCGACGTAATGGTTAAATGCACATGATTAGTACAGCATCTGAGTACGTCCTGGTCGCACCATCCATGTCTAGTTCGGAGTTTACAAAAATAAAAATATCAATCTCAGTGCTCATTAGAGTCACAGGAGACAACATGATAACCGCTGAAATGGAGCTTGTCTCTCATTTTCGCTCTATGTCGTGACATATCCGCATCCAGCTGGAAGGCGATGTACACTAGTGATGCGGGGAACCAGTAGCGCATCCTCGGGACTATGCCGTGGAGAAGCCATCCCGACAGCTTACTTTGACAACCCGGAGGGATGAGTAGATTCCTGGAAATGAGGACAGGATAAAAATTGGCAACAGTGAAATATTATTGAAATATCCTCAACTCATCATCATCGTAATGATATCAGCGTTTTCGCGTTGACATTGCCAAGGAAGCTTGCCTAGTCTTTGTGTAGGCCAAATGGAATGGAGAATGAGGAACGAGCGGGGTCAATGAGGTGCTAATACGCATGCAACAGCAGAATAGGAAACGAAGAAAAAATATCCTGAACTAGTGAATGTAAATAGTATAGTCTGACTCAGTCGTCGGACTTGACTCAGCCACCTACACTGAGCTGACTGTTAATAGTATAGTCTGACCCAGTCGTCGGACTTGACTCAGCCACCTACACTGAGCTGACTGGACAGGACTGATAGGACAGTTGCTCATCTATACACGCGTCACGTGCTCGTATGGCCCAGGAACGACCTGCATTTCTAGCCCGTGCTCTATTACGGCACTGCGAAAAAGCAATGCGGACAGGCCAGTGTACATACATACATGTATTCTGCGCCGTGCATGCACGGCGCTGGTTACCTTTTCACCTCTTCTACGCGCTCTGGTCTCAAATTTTGCCATGTTGTGACTTGCAACCAGAGGCATTGGATCTGCCCGTTCTCCTTTTCTTGCGTGCGTGTATGTTTGCAATTTTTGTATCTATTTTGGAGCTGTACGTGTGTCTGTACGTGTGTCTGTTGTTGTTTTTGTTCTTGCTTTATGTTGTATACTGGTGAAGGAGCACGTGAACGGCTCATCTGTTGCAATGCCAATGAGATACCCTTTTCAGGAACTGGCAATTTTTGTAGGACTAGATTTCTAGAGCAGACCTGCTCTTTCTCATTCACTCTGCAACCATATCAAACTCGTTTATCAATTAGTTGTCACAACCTTTCGGCAAATTGCCCTCATCAGGTGTTCAATATTCACCAAGCTTTGTCTCGTATCTCCATTTTATTTTTTCTGTAGGGCGCCCAGAGGAAGCGGTTACACTGATGGCGTTGATGCCGATTGCAGGCGGCCCCGACCTGCAACAGGTGCCCGATGCGACGCAGACGCGTCCCACGCTGGACCGGCTGACCCAGATAGCCCGGGACCTGCGTGATCCGGCGTCCTTCAACAACTGCATGAACGAGCTGTACCAGTGGTGCAGTGACGAGCGTGCCTTTGTGCCCGTCTACGAGGAAAAGCTCATGACATGCCTGACGACCGTACGGGAAATCGCGCTCAGCTCTCACAGCAGAGCTGCTTTTGCTCTGGGTAAGAAACCTCCGTTCTCTAGCAGCATGGCTGTCAGTATCCATGTTGTTGTGCAGTGTACATCTTTCTTTATGCTCCAGATGGTGGTGAAAATCAAGAATTTGCAGTTAACCCTATTTTGCGAATGTGCTGAGAACATTTCGAGAGCACTGCAACTGGGTTCACAGTGTCGCTGTGAAAATGGGGCTTCAAGCTCAGATCTATTTACAGCGAGAACATTGCATATACCAACACCATTTCTTTATCACAAACATTTCTTTCTACATGTGCCGTGCACCGTACACTTTGTATAATAGTGATGATGCTTTACATTTTACAATATGGAATGGTTTCTTGGACAAGCTGCTAAGTTCAAGCGCAATTGTGTTTTGTGTGGTGGTGGTGTTTGTGTGTGGGTTTGTGTGTGGGTGTGGGTGTTTTCTACAGCTGCCCAACTATTCAGCGTTGTGAACAAGCATAGCGACCGTCTATCTAGAGATCACGTGGCTTTGTTCCAGAGGATGTGGAACGAGATGAGACACATGGTTCAACGCCTACAACACCTTCAGCAACAACAGCAGCAGCAGCAACAACAGCAGCAACAACAACAGCAGCAACAACAGCAGCAGGCACGGCAGCAAGCACAACAGCAAGCACAGCAGCAGCAGCATGGAAGTATGATGGATCCCTTGCATTCGACGAGCGGAGGAATGATGATGCGAAATGACCCCCTCGGCCAGCTCCCGTCTATGCAGCAGACGCCAAATCGACAAGTCTCTGTAATAGCAACCATTTGGGATTTCAACACCACGCAGAATTCCGCGCCCATGACGACCTCTGCCGGCCACACTATGTACAACCAATCAGGAAGCTACCCGCAGAGTCAAAGCAACAATAACAGTTTGGCCGAGCAAGCTGCCGCGGAAGCCTCTGTAGAAGCCGCAGCAACCACAATGGGCAGTGGACGGTTTCGTACATCGGCACCCGGTGCTTTTAATCACGGCAATCGTCCAGCGGGCATGCTGGGCAACCCACACATGATAGGCCAAGGCCCGGGGCAGAGTGTACGCGACTCTCCCGCTAACCTACAGGTGGGCAGCAAGTCCATTGTTGCGGCAACGGCGGTCGCGGCAGCGACGGCCTCGGCAGTGGAGCGCCTCCATCAGCCGCAGCAAGCCGCAGGTCTCGGCATTGATGGCTGGAACGGAGCAGGTCACGGCGGCGGCGGTGGCACTGGCGGCGGTGGGCCTGCTCCCAACGCCACTGTGATGGGACCCGGAATGATGCCGCCGCACGGTACGCAAGGACAGCCTCCAAACTATCGAATGCCATCGTCTGGCTACCCGAGTGCTGGACATGGCCTGGGGGCAGGTCAGCATCAGGTACGTCTAGCCACAACGTACTGTTTCGCTTTGTAGACGTGTCTCATCCGTACCCGACCTGTGCCTGATTGTGACAGGATCACTGTGTGTCTGTGTGTTCGCATGTTTTTTGGGGTGTGTGCCCTAACCCTGACCTCAACCCCTGTGAATGTGTGTGTGTGTGTTCGCATGTTTTTTGGGGTGTGTGCCCTAACCGTAACCTCAACCCCTGTGAATGTATGTGCGTGTGTGTTTGCATGCTTTTTTTAATGTGTGCCCTAACCCTGACCTCAACCCCTCAATGTGTGTGTGTGTGTGTTTGCGTGATTTTTTGAATGTGTGCCCCTAACCCTGACCTCAACCCCCGTGGATGTTGTGTGTGGGTATGTGTCCTAATCCCCATGTGTGTGCACGTGGGTGAGAGAGTATATGTAAAGAAGTGTGTGGGTGTGCGTGCTTGTGTTTTAATCCAGCCATGCCGTTTGTCCTGTTTCCGTACAGTTTGCACCTAATGCAGCAGGTGGTCCTTCTGGTCCTTCTGGTCACTGGGGTGCCAGTGATCTCCAGCGCGCAGGTGGTGTGGGACCGGCTCTTGGCCGCCAAACGCCGCAGCAGTCAATCCCTAACCAGCATAGCTCGTATGCGCAACAGCAGCTGGCGTTGAATGGAGGCCAGGTATGTCCTGCTACAGCATGTGGTATGTGTGTGTGCATGTGTGCATGTGTGCATATCCAATTTCACTTTCAGGCACCAGTGCATAGCGTCTGCTTCTATGCGCTGTTTGAACAGTAGTCCTTTTTCTGCCTGTATCCATTTGAAGAGAAGGCAACGAGAGTGTTTGTGGAATCTTGAAATGTTCCTTTAATAGTTAGAGCAATAGTAAACTAGCCCCCCCCCCCCAGGAGTGTGCAAGTCTAGGTTCCCTTGTTATGGGGTTTGCCGACGGTGGAACTCACATCACGTGCTGCAGTGTTCACATTGTACGTTCCCAACCCGATTTTTAGCAAGCAGCGGAGTAGTAGAAATAGTACTCTCTGGCAGAAACCCACTCAGTTTATGCGATTCATGATCATGATCATGGCAGATATTCGTACTGTGCTCAAGCTGACCTGCACTGTGCACCACACGGAACGTTATTTGAACGCGTGATCTGAGTGTTTGCCGTCGGAGACCCCTAACGCAGCGTCCCACACTGTTGGATGGTTATGTACTCTTGGTAGGTGCCTGAAGCTTGTGTTATTCATTAGTCTCGTACGGTATCACAATGCTTGCTGTCATGTTCTATCTTGTCCATGGCTGCACTAGCTAATGTTATGCTATTCATGTTGGCATGTGCTGCCACTGTGTGTTGGCGTGCAGAGCTTGGCAGACACTGGACTCCCGGATAACAGGTTTGGTCCCATAGCTACGGCTACTGACCCGCGCGCACGCCTGAACTTGGAAGCTCGCCGCAGGATGCAGCTCTTAGCCGCGGAGCAGCAGCAGCGGCTGAGAGTGCAGCAAGCAGGTAACGCTTCGGCAGCAGGCCTACTCGGCAATGTCGGGCAGCAAGCACAGCAGCAGGGCCTGGATGCTCTCAGCGCTGCGTCCAACCAGGTCGGACAAATGGACGGACGAGGCCTGCCTTTCTCCTCCTCTCAACACCAACTGCCTCCCTATCCAGGCGCCAACTCTTCCAGCATGCAAGGTACTTTAGAAACTGGCAATGTATTACGCTGTGCATATCATTGTGACGCAGGCAAAGGGGAGCTTCACTAGTTACAGCACCACCGCCACTACAGTACTGTTGGGTACAGAAGAACATGTAGTGTCGAAGAACGAACAGGCTAGAACTTCACCAATCACAGCATACCAATGTATACACGGTGACTCAACTGTGCATAGACTGTAGTACATGAAAATGAGAAGGGCCTAGGCTACGAGGCTGATCCCCTACCAGTTCGTCGGAACCCGACAGTGCTGTAGGGGAAGTATCATCGCTAACTGAAACATGTCTCTTGCGCATATAGGGCGAGCCCAGCGATGACGGTGAGCTCATTGAACTGTTTTAGGCCCTAAGTCTGGCAAAATGAGAGCTGGCTGATGTTTGCTGTGGCATCGTCCATGGCGAGAGAAACCAGGTTGCATGAACAATCATAGATGGATAGTAGATGGTTTATCTGTTCTGTGGCTCCGCCGCCTTGCTGGGTTTTGTAGTGTGCCATGCATCCTCATTACAGCAGTGGTTCTTTGCTGGCTGTGAAGTTTTCGGTTTAGCCTATGCGCTACCTATTGTTCCTTTCTGCTCGTAGACTCGAAGCAAGCAATGATGCAGCAAGTACTGCAACAGAGCCAACAGCAACCTCTTAGGCATGGTACTCCTTCTTTGGCAGCATCCCTGCAGCAGCAGCAGCAAGCTCAACACCTGGGCCAGCAGACAGCAGTATCTCAGTCCGGCCTGCAGGCTGGCAATATGCACTCTCACCCAGTTGCGGCGACACACCAGCAGTCCCTGACCTCGCAGCAGCAGCAGCAGCAGCAACAGCTGCAGCAACAGAAGCAGCACCTCGCGGCACTGCGAGCGCCTGGTGCATCCATTGGCGATGTCTCCGCCCTGCTGCGATCCTCACAGCCAGGGCAATCTGGTCGCATCACGCCATACGGTTCAAACCCAGTTTCGTCTGCTTCCAACCCACCAGTTAAAACTGAGCCAGAACCATTGTTCAATGTCACAGTGCCGGATGGTGTGCTTCTAAAGCCATTCAAGGTGGAACGCGACACCATTCCATCGGAGCACAAGTTCACCCTGAACGAAAAGCACTTCTCCTACCTTGCGCACAAGTAAGAATTAGTGTTCTTTCAGTAAACCTCACAAATATTGCTACATTTGTACTACCGGAATTGTAGTGGAATTGGTTTTTTGTGGTGCTAAATTGTCCGGAAACATTCCCTCTATGGGATACTCGGGTATTGAGCCAATAATAAATGTAGAAAGGAAAAAGGACATACGGAAACGAGTTTTGTGCCTAGTTGTTGCACTTTCTGACTGTATATAGTATCTAGTTACAGTGGTGGAGAGTTACTCTTAACTCATTTCCATATGTCCTTTTTCTTTTCTATGGGATACGCGCAGACTTTGCGAAAGCATCTCAACTGATCATGTAACCTGGCATCCTGTATTTGCCTGCAAGTTAGTTAACCCTTTAAGAGCCACAGGAAATTTTCAAAAATCTGCATTTTTTCATGTTCCTCGGATCATAGCTTCAGTTCTACTCACTCAATCCTCACAATCTAGGGCTCCCTGGAACGGTCTCCGCGAGAGGAAGAGAATGAGGTCAATCATGATAGCCAGCACACCGTCTATCCAGCGCTAGATCGCAGCGACAGTACGAAAAATGCCCCAAATGCGTCCAATTGCGTCCCGCTCCAGATATTTCATTCTACTCGATCGTGGAGTTCCAATTTTTTTGCTGTGTACTCTTGACAATATCAACAGTGAAACCCGTGCAAATTCGAGTAAACCAGCGTGACGAAAAGTCTCAAAAATCTCAACACTAAAGTTGCACTGCGCGCTTTTGAAATTGCCGCGATCGCGGCTCAACTTACGAGTGATTTATCTCGGGAACCGTTGCTCGCAGCGCTTCGCGGATTGTTTCTCCCGACAGGTGAGAGTTTTCTCTTCGCCCTGGATATTTCGATCGATGGATTTGAGCAAGATTGGACTGAGTTACGATCTTTTGAAGTTTTGCATTTGAATGCGTCGTTTACGACGCATTCAAGTATGGGGCGGCTCTTAAAGGGTTAAGGCTAAAACATGATTCTAACTTGTTCCTGTGTACTGTATCAGGAAATTTTCAGACGGAAATATTTTCGGACAAAGCCGATTTTCGACCTTTCGTACGGATACTATTTTCGTACAGCGCTGCATGCTAAATGCATGACTGTGTTCGCATGCGGCACACATGTATAGTGTACATAACTTCACAAGAAGTGAACCCTTGCCGCTCGCCTTGTGCAACGCTCACTGCTCTTGGAGCATTTCGAGCACTCTTGGCGGGGTTTGCAGCTCTTTATAAAATGCTTTGCTTCACGGAAACGTATTTCATTGCGAAGAGCTGCGCTTCGGTCCTCTGAGCTGTGCTGAGGAGCTCTAACAGAGCGAAACAGTTGCTGTCCACAGATTTGAGTAACTTCACAGGAACAAATTTTAGTACGGAATTAATTTTAGCACAAAAGAGGCCGTGACGAAATCGTACGAAAATAAATTCCGTCCGAAAATTTCCTGCTATAATAGTACTTAAATGTGTAGGAGCAAACCCATTCCTATACCGTAGACTACTTCATAGAAATAATTACCTTTCGTCATTGGTTTGAGGCACCCAAAAGGGGAAAGGCCGGAGGAAAAACTGACTACCCCACCGGGAGTATCTTTCTTTCCCTGTTTAACCTGTTATTCTTCCCTTGCGATATCCACAGCGACACAAATCTATTTTTCAAATGCTATCGGCTGGAGGACAGAGAGAGAATCCCAGTGTGGCCAAACTCCATTACTGTGACGCTCAACAACAAGCTCATCCAGCTGGATCGTGGTGCTCCAATGCCAGACGATGTGAGTACCGTGCAGCGTGTGTGTAGTGGCCGCCCCGTGGTGTAAAGACTGCCGGTCTCTGTAGGCAGGTGGTCTTTCAACACAGGTTCAATGGTGTGTAGCAAGAGGGTCTGGGTTCTGAAATGACCGGTCTCATAAGAGAGGTAGTGTCTCCACACAGGTTCTGCTTCTAATATATGCAGCAACATGGCTGGGGTCCTGAAATGACCGGTCTCAAAAGACAGGTGGTCTCTCATCGCAGGTTCAAATGTATAAAGCAGAGTTGTATGCATGTAGCGATATGGTCAGGTCCTGAAATGAGGCAGGCGGTGTCTTAGTACGGTGGAAAGGTGCTGTTGTGAGTGTACGTGGCAAAATGTGTGTGTGTGTGTGTGTGTGTGTGTGTGTGTGTGTGTGTGTGTGTGTGTGTGTGTGTGTGTGTGTGTGTGTGTGTGTGTGTGTGTGTGTGGTGCACTGTTGACAGGCCCGTTGCCATCGTGCAGCCAAGGCCGCTCACATGAAGCACCACATTCATCAGAACCAGAGTCAGACTGGCAACACGCTCCAGATCAAGGATCTCCAGCACAGCGCCGTAAGTGCAAGTTCTAAAAGCAGCACAAGCTCCTGTGCAACTAGGCGTGCAGGGCGTCAGTGTACGTGTGTGTGTGTGTGTGTGTGTGTGTGTGTGTGTGTGTGTGTGTGTGTGTGTGTGCGTACGTGCGTGGGTGCGGTTTCTTCGAGGTTGTCCTCGGTATAAGTAAACTTTGTACTACCAGCATGAAGTAAGTTTGGAATGAAAATGGACTTAATGTTCGTTGCTGCCTTGCTTTTCCTGCCCACTTGACCTGGTCACTTTATGTAAGGAGCAACAAACTCTTCATCTACTGTTGCCGAATCTGTTACTGCTATCAATTTTCCTGAAAAACGAGTGTTTGCCAATTGGTATCTTGAGATTGGGAAGGGTTTACTCCGGTGATAATATTAGAAGGGAGAATGCAGCTATGGTTAGCGATTGGCCAGACAGTCCTCCTGTTGATACCTTGCCGTGCCCCGCGGTTGGATGATTGTATAAGCTATTACCATTCTAGGCGACTAGGGTATTGCTTGTGTCTATGCCAGCGTATTGGTGGCTAGTCCTGGCTATGACAGCAGGTACAGTAGTACTGAACTGCACAGAGGTTTAGATCATATCTAGAGGCGAAAGATGGCTGAATCCATATGGGTTCGTCCAGCGGCGAAGAGTGCTTTTGACAGCTGAGCTCCCGTGTGTGTGATATGGATAGTAGTGCATGATTGTACTCTTGTCGTCACGGTATCCACACCCATGAATGCTGGCTGCTGTATGCAATCTTTCACCGGCTCCTGCCTCAGCCTTTACGGTGATTCCAGACTATCACTTCATTATCGCTTTGCCTGTGTTTCAATCTCAATACGATGTGTATGTGATGTGTCACCTCCCTTCAAAACGCAGGCTTTTGCCTTTCAAGTCTATATCGAGAAGAAGGTTTCGAGATCATCGGCAAAGGCAACGATTGCAAACTCTTTGAGTAAAATTGAAAAGACGGTGGAACGAAGTGAGTACAAAGAAACGGGCCTTGCTCCTGTTTGGCATACTAGTTATGTTTTGTGTATTACCTGGCACATCTGTGTGCGTGTGGATGTGGGGGAACGCATTGATTCATGTGTTGCGGCTCTCTGTCTCTCTCTATGTCGCTCTCTCTCTCTCGCACACACTCTCTCACACTCTCTTTCTGTCTTTGTCTCTCTCTCTCTCTCTCTCACACACACACACACACACACACACTCCCCCTCTCTCTCTCTCTCTCTCTCTCTCTCTCTCTCTCTCTCTCTCTCTCTCTCTCTCTCTCTCTCTCTCTCTCTCTCTCTCTCTCTCTCTCTCTCTCTCTCTCTCTCTCTCTCTCTCTCTCCTCTCTCCTCTCTCCTCTCTCCTCTCTCCTCTCTCCTCTCTCTCTCTCTCTCTCTCTCTCTCTCTCTCTCTCTCTCTCTCTCTCTCTCTCTCTCTCTCTCTCTCTCTCTCTCTCTCTCTCCCGTCCTTCCTGTGTTAGCTATATTGGATATATAATACAAGTATGCTGAGCTGACCTAGATCATGATGCATTTCTTCTACAGGTGATTGGATATGCATAAGGCCAACCATGCTCATGACACTAATTATTGCCTTCTGTCTATGCCTTCCGTTCTGTACAGTCCAACGTGAATTCAGAAGTCGAGAGGGCATTGAGCAGACAGCACTGACCGTAAGGAAATACAAAACACACACACACACTCACTCTCTCTCTCTCTCTCTCTCTCTCTCTCTCTCTCTCTCATGTACACACACGCACACACACACACACGTGCACACGCACATACACACAGTATTTCTCTTTCTCTTACTGACGAAGATTTGCATGGTTTTCTACATGCTTCTTTCTCTATAATGCTATAGACAGTATGGTATGTGTTATGCCATATCACTAGAACAGGAGTAGCTGGGAGAAGGGAAGTTCTTTGCATTGTTGAGAGATATGCTTGTTCTGCGCAAAGTACTGCCCAGCATATTCTGCTATCAGAGACGGAACTTTATCAAGCCTACTGCTACAGGAGATGCATGCAACCGTCAACTCTTGACCGTGTTGCCGCACCAACCACTAACCTTATGTAGCGGGGCTAGTACTGAACCTCTTCATCTGCTTATTGCGTTCTTTTGGATTTTAATTTTATTTCTGACTCGAAGGCTTGAAGCAATCTTGCTGAAAACGGTGCCACTTTACATGGCCAGCAATCGAGGACATCTGAGAGTCGTAATTTTTGTACTCCTGCGAGGTGTGATTTTTGGCGTGCTGGGCCAAGCACAAGGAAGCCATCTGCAAAAAAACTGTAGAAAATGGTTGTTGTTTGATCCTTTGGTGTAATCTTTGTTTCTAGTCGAAGCTAGTTGCTGTTTGGAGCAGAAACGCTGAAATTGACTATTTTCTGCATGTACTCATACATGTACTCACGTACTCAGGCATGCAGTCTCACTCGTATTTTAGCTCTTTTTCTGGAATGGATGCTGCTCTGCGCCCCTTGGTGAACATTTCCTGCGCTCGTGGAGCAGCTGAAAAGGACCACTGGTATGTCTGGTTCCTGGTTTGAAAGTGGAGAGTCGACTTTTGTGTCTTGAAAAAGGAGTAGAGAGCGATAAAGGTACGTCTGTGGCTGATTTTTGAGTGCTCCTCGTACATTTTTGATCGTGATAGAAATTCTCAGCCCAAAGTCAGACCAAAGTCAGCGCGATGATGGTCGTACAGTTTTCTTGTGGATTTTTTAGTTGTTTCATCTCGTATCTATGTCAGTATCGTGATGGTGAAGTGGAGAGGGTGATTTTCTTCCTCTAGGCTTCGTTCGGCCGACTTTGCTTCGTCCTCGTTGAAAAGTGATCCTGAAAAAATGTTGATTCGCAAAATTACGTTGATTTTCAATGTACGTGATGACATGCGATTGCTGGCTATGATCTCACCCTGCGAACAAATTGGTTAGTGGTATTATAACTTTTTTTAATTTCAATCTTGTTGTCACAGGTGCCTTTGCTGTGCCCGATAACTCGCAAGATTATCAAGCACCCAACGCGTGGCCGTACCTGCGCCCACTTGACCTGCTTCAACATGGAGGACTTCCTCGACATGAACTGCTCCAAGGAGGTCTGGAGATGCCCAATCTGCAGGTATGTTGTATCAACAGTCACAGTGCGCATCACAGTACTGTCGGGCGCCGAAGAACTGGGGGGGGGGGTCAGCCTTGTAGCCTTATCCGTTCTTATTTTTGTGGACGAAACTCAATGTTGCCCTGTATACATTGGTATGCTGTGCGTGGTGAAATTCTAGCCTGTCCGTTCTTCGGCGCTCCGTTCTTCGGCGCCTGACAGTACCGTAGGCAAGCATATGTCACGAATATACGGTGCGCTTGTCTGTTCTAATCACATGCGGACACCTTGCAATAGAGCCTTGGTAGCATTGAGTGCAGCATCCGTAGTCTTCTTCGGTTACTGAATAGTTCAGCTGCAACACGGTTACGCAGTCATGTTGGTTATAGAGGTTGTTCTATTTCATCATCAGCTGAGATGATTAGGCGACGCATCGGCACAGCGATGCGAAAGTAAAACCGCTCGGGAGGGCTGACCTCAGTTCAGCACTTTCATTGAGCAGTCCGACCTGTTTCCAAGGATTTCCCCAACAACAGAATACGCACAATCAGTCTCAGGTAGAGTAATATTTAGCTCTTACTCTACCTGGCAAAGATACCTAAGTCCTTTACGTGAGCATATGGGTTTTGATACTTCACTTTGTGCAATATTGTGCAGGAATGAGCTAACTGTTAACACCATGGAAATGGATCAGTGGCTCTGGAGTTTGCTCAAGTCCATCAGTGACAGGTAAGTGTATATGGCAGCTCGTGTGTGTGTGTGTGAGAGAGAGAGAGAGAGAGAGTGTGTGTGTGTGTGTGTGTGTGTGTGTGTGTGTGTGTGTGTGTGTGTGTGTGCATGCGTGCATGCATGTGTGCGTGCGTATGTATGTGTGTGTGTGTGTCCTTGGCTACCCAAAAAAAGAAGAAAAACAGCTGTGTTCTCTGGCAGACTCTCTTGTAGTGGATTGCATAATATACATGTACTTTAGTATAATTGCAGTGTAAATCCACTTTTGATGCAAACTTCCCCTCAAACACGATCAGATTTCATTCAATGTAAAGACCAGTATGAACACCGGTATACAAAAACTTGTACAGGTCGTGGAATCCTGATAATTCGAACCTCAAAATGCCAGGAAAAAACTTCCAATTATCTGGTCATTCTGATTATCCAAACATGAACCCACAACACAAAATGTATGTCAAAATGCTCTCATGGTCACGCAGAGTTGCGCTATGGACCTAAGACACAGATTTCACGGATACTGAACTGACCGACACAGCCTGCTCATGCAAACTGAACTGACCAGTACAATGTACAGTGAACTTCGAATTACACTTTGCTAACTTCGAATTATCAGCACAAATCCCACACATTTTCTATGTAAGTGGAATCTGTGGGACTTCTAATTAACCAGACATATCCAGTTCGAGGTTCTAATTATCAGATTTTTTATGTGGGAATCGTATTGACAGAAATCGGTCCTGGAAAAACTTCTAATTAAGCGGTATGTTCGAATTAAGCCATATTCGAATTATCAGGATTCCACCTGTATAAACACTCCATTCAGGGAAGAAGCTTAGAAGCATGAATTTCTCCTCATACAGCCTTAGTTAGTGTCCTGAGTAACCAATTATCATTCTCTGTGTGTTGTCTTCTGCTTCAGTAATTCATCTGCGGAAGACCTCATTATTTCTGCTAATGGTGAATGGAGTGTGCCATCGAGAGTTAAAAGCGAAGGTAAGGCTGCCGCTGATGACTTTGCATAGCTTTCTCGTGTGTTTAATAAACGCTCTGGATTCTGCTCGTATGCAAGCATGATCGCTGAATGTGCTTTGCATCGGTTACAGTCTACTCGTGATAAGTGACGCACTTTTCAGTCACGCACTCGCGACAAGACGTGCACGTTTGAAATCTGGACACTATATACTTTTGTATATGCTCAAATCTGTGGACAGCAACTGTTTCGCTCTGTTAGAGCTCCTCAACACAGCTCAGAGGACTGAAGCGCAGCTCTTCGCAATGAAATACGTATCCGTGAAGCAAAGTACGTTTGTATATGTATACAGTACAGAACAACAAGGACAACCAAGGCTTGTTTGCTGCTACTTCAAGTTTCATGCTCTCGCAATAAATAACCGTAGATGACATTCGTGTTTGCATTGTCTGTGTTTGTTCAGATGGTGCACCATCAGCCAAGATATCTTGCATCAGTGGCACACTCCCTATACTCCCTCTTCTTTCTGGCAACCAGGATGCTAACTTACAAGTGTTTCAACATCAGCAGGCAAAGGGCCTGGCGAATGCTGCTGCCATGCAGAACAAGGCAGTGGGCTCACCCCAGGCAAATGCCGCAGCTGCGAATGCTGCGGCCGTTTCTGCATCTCAGTCTGTGGTCTCGTCTCTCCAGCAGACCTTGAGCCAAGGTCCAGCTCAACAGTCCCAGTCCTTTCAACAAGGTGGTCCTCGTCAGCAGCAGCAGCAACCGCAACCAGGTCACCATCAACAGGTCCCTCAGAGTCTTGCCCAGCAACTTCAAGCTGGAGATAACCTGCAGTCTTCACAGCTTTCTCAGGAAGCGCAACTACAGATGCAACAGCAGAAGCTACAGCTGGGTCAGCCATCACAGCAGCAGCAGCAGCTGCAAGCTTTGCTGAGCCGATCATCTCTACCAGGTGCTCAAGGTGGCGGCCTGCCGCAACAGCCACAACAGCCGCAGCAGCAGCAGCACGCTCTGCACCAGCAAGCCCAGCAGTTGACTCCCCAACAGCAGCAACAACTGATGGAGATGCGTCACCAACAGAAGCAAAACCAACTGCAACACCAGCAACGCCTCCAGAGTCTGATGCAACAACAACAGTTGACGCAAAATTCCCAATTGCAACTACCATCTCAGCAGGCACATGTGCAACACCAACAACAACAACAGCAACAGATTCCACTGCAACAACAGCAGCAGCCTGGGCCACAGCAAGTACAGCAACAGCAGCAACAGCAGCGGCAATCTACTCTGCAGCAGCAACTTCAGGCCAATCCTTTTCTTCCCTCTGGTCGCCTCACACCGCAGGCTGCTAACAACTGGCAGGCCGGACAGAACTTGCCCAACCCTGCTGCAATGCGGCCTCCATCGGCGCCTGGCTCTGTTGCCAACTCGGCAGTTCCCAGCAAGCCAGCTGCGAAACCATCAGGTGCTGGCAAGAAGCAACGTCCCCCATCCAGATCTAAGCAACAGGCACAGCAGCAACAGCAGCAAGTCCAAATGCCAGCTTCGCCTGCAGTTGCCGCAGCATCCACCTCGAACCTGTCTGCCACCAGCCAGTCGTCGATTACAACTAGCCCTGCAGCAGCTCAGCAGCAGCAGCGCACTACCCTTCAGCAGCAGACCAGTACAAGCAGTGTGCTGGACGTTGATCGACCACGATCTAGAAGTGCTCTCGAGATCACCGCCTCGCCACGCTCAGTTCAGCCAGCCAGTGCCGCACCTACAACTGCTGTTGCTCCAGCTGCTGCCGCCCAGTCACCAGCTACGGCCATGCAACAACAGCAGCAACAACAGCAGCAGCAACAACAGCAGCAGCAGCAACAACAGCAGCAGCAACAACAACAGCAGCAACAACAGCAGCAGCAGCAACAACACCAACAGCAACAACAGCAGCAGCAGCAACAACAGCAACAACAACAGCAGCAGCAACAACACACAGCAGTTGCAGCTTCTGCAGCCGCCAGTGCAGTTGGTGCTGGTTCTGGTGGCGGCGCAATTGCTGCTTCCTCCAATCGAGCTGGCCCCGGCTCTGTGAGTGCAGATACCGCCGCTGCTGCTACTGGTCCCGCTACCAATCCCAACACTCCAGCCACGTTAACTCTGCCTGGTTCTGTTCCGGCACCAGCGTCCAACACTAATGCTCCTTTTGTTCTGGACGAACTGTTAGGCCTTAGCACGGGAGATGAGCTGTGTGCATTCGATTCTAGCACCTTTGATCGCGTAAGTATTACTTGGAGAAAACATCTGTTTTGCTTTTCTTCTCCTTGGAAAGTGGAGCATGTTGTGCAAAGCATGTGAAGAGTACTGTATTACGTGCTGAGTAGCATGCAATGTCTGTGTCCTGTGACACCGAATTGGCATGTGCTGTGTTTGTGCGTGTGTGTGTGAGTGTGGGTGTACTATATGTGTGTGTGGGTGTGTATGTGTGCCCGTGCGTGCATACGTGTGTGTGTGCGTTTGCGCTGTGTGTGTGTGTGTGTGTGTGTGTGTGTGTGTGTGTGTGTGTGTGTGTGTGCGTTTGCGCTGTGTGTGTGTGTACAATATGTGTGTATTACTGTTATGTGCGGTGTGGTTACGTGCGTACGCGTGTGTATTCATGCATGCCTCTGTGTGTGTGTGTGTGTGTGTGTGTGTGTGTGTGTGTGTGCGTGCGTGTGTGCGTGCGTGCGTGTGTAGTCTAAAACTGCATAGACTCTTGATGGTAGCTTCGTTAAAAATGCTTTAACCCTTTAAGAGCCGCCCCATACTTGAATGCGTCGTAAACGACGCATTCAAATGCAAAACTTCAAAAGATCGTAACTCAGTCCAATCTCGCTCAAATCCAGTGATCGAAATATCCAGGGCAAAGAGAAATCTCTCACCTGTCGGGAGAAACAATCCGCGAAGCGCTGCGAGCAACGGTTCCTGAGATAAATCACTCGTAAGTTGAGCCGCGATCGCGGCAATTTCAAAAGCGCGCAGTGCGACTTTAGTATTGAGAATTTTGAGACTTTTCGTCAAGCTGGCTTACTCGAATTTGCACGGGTTTCACTGTTGATATTGTCAAGAGTACACAGCGAAAAAATTGGAACTCCACGATCGAGTAAAATGAAATATCTGGAGCGGGACGCAATTGGACGCATTTGGGGCATTTTTCGTACTGTCGCTGCGATCTAGCGCTGGATAGACGGTGTGCTGGCTATCATGATCGACCTCATTCTCTTCCTCTCGCGGAGACCTTTCCAGGAAGCCCTAGATTGTGAGGATTGAGTGAGTAGAACTGAAGCTATGATCCAAAGAACACGAAAAAATGCAGAATTTTGAAAATTTCCTGTGGCTCTTAAAGGGTTAAACTCTAGATTAGAGGGACTTGAATAGCTGTTCTCCATTTCTGATTGTCCGTACACTCCAATGAAGCGACTCGCACATGTGTAATGTTTCACTTTTCCTACTAAAAAAATGGCCAGGCTGAAAATTTGGTGAAACGAAAAGATATTTGCAGTGAAGAGACCGGTTTTGGAGGTGAAGAAATGAGTTATGCGTTCCTCCATTTGATTGGCGCACTCTATTCTGTTTGTGCTGCTTTGCTCATAATTAAATTCAGCTTTTGTTTGTGTTCCTGGCTTCTTGCAGCTACTGAATCAAACCAGTGACGACATGCTCATGAATCCCGACCCAGATCAGCTCCTTCCCTCCGGCCTTTCAACCAGTGAGGGTGACGAGTTGCTGAGTAATTTCATTCCCTTTACTTAATAGTTCTGTGAGTTGCCAGGTTTGTATTCCGGTTGCGCAACTGTTCCTTGTCCAGTCAGTGCCCAGTGAAGGAAAGTCTTGAGTCACCCATTGGTCTAGTCATGCCCACTTACTCAGCCTTGCTAACGTTTCCCCACTACCCACTACAACTAATGTCTAAAAGTTCACCCACCACCTGCCATGTCAGCGCATGCCATTTACACTGAAAAGAAACCAACGTACTATCTCGAGCGGCGATATCAAGCAGCCTTTCCATTAGCAGCGTCCAGCTGAGCTATGTAGAGAATGGTCTCCGTAATCGAAAGGTTGATATGAGCTTATCGCCAGCACCAAACATGAATGTCACAGGAATACGAGAGCTCTAACCACTTGACAAAGCTCATACACAGTATACACACTGTGCAGTGTGCTGCTAAACCTTGTTAAGTCATCTATTATAAGACGGCATCTATTTCGGCATCTATTTCATCGTGTGAACGTTACTTGCCACTGATTTTTTTGATTGTCTCTTGACTGAGCTGCTGCGTGTGATTTATTTTGGTACGGTCAGTGTTTCTTATTTCTGTAAACTCTTCTCAAAAAGGAGTGATTGCCTTCCTGTGTGTATTCCACCGAGGTGACCACTGAAGTCTTGATGTTGCCTAGTCTGCCTCTCTCCTGTGCACCCTAGTCCAAATATCACCCCTTATGCAGTATCCGATGATCCACATGTTCTCTGACTCTGATTTTCTATTTTTTTGGATCTCCCAATAATAATTTATCCACAGTACAAATTGGCCGTGGCTCGCCGTTGGAGCTCTATGGTCATCCATACACAGTCACTCGGCATCGCTGAATCCTTGCGTACCCTTCTAGTCTTTCCGCAATGCTCAGGTCTAGTCTCTTGTATTGGGCCCTGGGAATTCTCTAGACAGAACTGACCTACTTTTGATATTCTCTCTCTCTACTGATAGGTTTTGATGTGTTGAGAACCAAGTCCACTGAACTTCTTATCCTGTACATATCAGTCCGAAGTCTTCTTATTCTATTTTCCGTACTCTCTCTCTCTCTCTATTGTGTGTTTTCCCATGTAAATACGTTGTCAATAGGCTCATGCATCCTATTCCGTTCCACCGTCTGTATATATCTATCTAACTTCAATCACCAGGAACCACAACCCTGCCGCCTTTCTTCACCACGCTGCATCTGTTTGTCTTTTTTGTGTGACAGAGCTTGAAAAACGTTTTCAAAACAAGTGAGCGTTCGATGGACGTGTGTGTGTGCATGTGTGTGTGCGTGGGGACTGTGCGTGGGGACTGTAACGGTGACACTACATGGTTAACCTTCACTTACTGTGGTGGGATGGTCGGGTCATCCTGGCCTGCACCCCGACGACCACTAATCTAGTCTTTATGTATGAGAGGCTATGCGAATAATGACGTCATGGTGATGTCATGGTGGTGATTCAGCGCAACCACCTACGGGCGATATGTACATGTAACGTTATACAAGTGGGCCGGCCGGCGGTTTCCATGGTTTTTCTTGAGCTGCATACATGTACATGACTGTATAGTGCATTGGTGTGCTGCGACTTACTTTGACAAAGTATCTCCACCGATGATGTAACCGAATGCCCTCTACACCCTTCCTCACAACAGCTATTCATGTACAGTCATGTACAAGCAAGAGTCCATAAACAAGAGTATGCAACTGTGATCTCTTTTCTATGGGCCAGATGCGCGGCGCGCTGCCTTCATTACATCATTCAGCTGCAGTCCGCGCACTGCGGAAAATCAAACACCGCATTTTCCCTCTGGTCTGAAATGAACTTTCGTACGGAACTGGAGTTCACGCGCCAGAATTCAGAGATCGCGTAGGTACTGCACGAATCGAGCAAAAACGGATGGGCTCGTACGAGAAATTGTGAGTTTGAATGGATGCTTTCAGAGCGTGATGAAGGCAAGTTACGTAATGAAGGCAGCGCGCCGCGCACTGGGCCATAACCACAGTTGCATACTCTTGTTTGTGCACTCTTGGTACAAGGTTAAGTAAGAGTAAGACATGTTATTATAACGAGTCGCAAATGCACGATTGTCCAAAATCCATAGATTAGCGAGACGATACGTTAATCTTGCAGTCTTCAGGCATGCCCGCACATAACACATATGAAGCATTACAGCCTCACCACACCTACATTGTAATTATAATGAAGAAATGTCACTCATTAGAAACGTTAGATTTACATGCCTTACGGTATCTGATAGTCATGTACCGCTGTAGATGCACGCTGCACACTCAGCCTGAAGTGGTACTACAGTAGCGGCTCTGCTCCATGCCCCCATTTACACAGTTCTGGGCATGCAGGGAGTAGTAAAACACCAGTATTTCACTACTCCCTGGTTCTGGCATGTACAGTCATGTACATGTCATGCACAAGCCTTGCTTGGTACATAATTATACACGTAACAGCCAGCATTACCACATCTACCATGAGTGCGACTGTCTCGCATGCATGGCTGCAGTCAATATTAATATTTTGTATCCCATTGCATGTACAATGTACATGTAGATCACTCCGCAGTTGCATGTACCATGGTTACGAACTGGTAGGGCCGGGTCTCCCATTTTAGCTGCACTGTTACAGTTACATGCACGCTAACCAGGCTCCGGCGGATACTACGCCGGCATAAATTTTGGCATAAATATTGTGGTGATTGAAAATTTGGAGCATAATTTGGCATCCTTTCGGAGGAGCATAACTACATGATTGTACAACAGTTCTAGTATGCAGGCTACACATTATTGTGTACAATGCACCTGATCAGTGCTGGTGGTCTGCACGGTAAGGGTTCGGAGGTCATACAGACAGTGTTTCCAGTGAAAAGGAAGGTAGAAATCGTGCAATACATTGTTGTATGCTCGAGCTCGTCTTCTTCAAAGTTCTTTCTCACGCTGATACCGTACATGTAGCAGAAGATCGAGTTAATCAGCCTTTAGCAGGCATCTCAGGGCGGACGAGATTTTTTTACAGAATGCATCTCCTACTGATAGACCATAACAAAGAGAGGAGAAGAAGAAGACAAAAGAAAATAATGATCGAGACATCAAAGGAGAAAGACAGACAATGTACTAGTAGGGGCTCTCAGGGAGCCTGTACCGGTGTGGTGGGACTAGCAACGCCGGCCTAGGGTCTCGGCGTTAGCGCTATCCAGCGCACCATGGACGGGATTACGAAACACATGTAAATAGATAAGTGAGGGGGAGGGAGTTGATTGTGGGTATATGGGTGTTACAGCGAGTCTGTAGCCCAATACCAGCGGCTTTGTCGTAGGTGCGGATGCACCTTGCCCTTGAACGACTGGAGGGACGTCAGGCGTGGCGGAGACCGCAGCACAGTCGGGGGCAAGTTGTTCCACTCGTCAATGATGCTGTAGGGGAAGCACCGTCGCACGTAATCAGGAGAGGAAGCCGGGAGGACGTTCTGTAGCTGAGACTCGTGGCGCACCGAGTGGTCGGACCGAGTTCGAGGACATGTTCGTGGAGGAAGCTGTGGGGGGATCAGCGATGTTAGTTGCGGTGGCCCTGCCAGACACATCAGTTATGCTGAGGGTGGCGAACAATCTCCTTGCTGCCAAACTCTGGAGGAGGACATCAGGGCCAAGAATGTGGAGGGCGCGTCTCTGCATTCGATCGAGAAGGCGCAGATGGCTTGAAGCTGCTCCCATCCATACCAATGGCGCATACTCTAGGACTGGCCTCACAAAACCTCTGTAGACGGTTCATTTACCAGCACCATCGAGTACGCGAGCAGCTTTGCGCAGGAAGCCCAGGCGAGAATTCGCCTTGAGTGCTGTGTTGTGGAGGTGGGTCTTGAAGGAGAGGCCCGAGTCAAATGTGATGCCGAGGAGTTTTACCTCCGATAGCTCAGACACAGTGTGATCTCCAAACGTGAGGTCCATGATAGGCCACCTGTGCCGCTGATGGGCTATCGTCATGAGCTGTGACTTTGTGGGCTCAAACCTGATCCGCCACTTCTTGCCCCAGTCATGGAGCGCATCCAGGGTGGCTTGTAAGCTTTTCTGACTGTTTGGGAGCAGTTCCGGTGATCCAATACAGGTGTAGACCGTTGTATCATCGGCGAAGGTGGCCAGTGAACATCCAGGAGCTAGGCACTGCTCCGCATCGTTTACATAGATGAGGAACAGAATTGGCCCCAGTATGCTCCCCTGGGTACTCCCGACTCTAAGGGTAGGGCGCCGAACTCTGGCCATTCACAACAGCCTGTAGCTTCCTGAGGGACAAATAATCTGTCAGCCAGGTCAGGGCTCTGCCACGGACGCCGAGTGTCTGCAGCTTGTAGGTGACTCCGATGTGTGATACCTTGTCGAAGGCGCCTGCGATATCTACCGCAAGAACCATCGAGCATCCTCCACTTCCAGTGGTGAGAGTCCACTCATGATTCAAGGCAGTGAGGAGGTCGGCTGTTCCTAGGCCTCGTCTGAAGCCAAATTGGCGTGCAGAGAGGAGGTGGTGGCGCTCAAGGTAGTTTACTAGCTGGTGATTAATGATTCCTTCCATGACCTTAGAGCAGATGGACAAGAGGGATACTGGGCGATAGTTTGCTGGCAGGGAGCGAGAGGCCTTCTTGTACACTCGTACCACATTCGCTGTTTTCCAGGCCGCTGGTTGGACACCGGACCGAAACAGAGCGAGAAGAGAGTTGACAGGGGACGTGCTAATTCATGGCAGCATTCCTTAAGGACACGAGCTGGAATTTGGTCGGGGCCCGTAGCTTTCCCTGGGTCGAGTCTGGACAAGTGTTTACGGACAATGGGAACCCTGAAGTGCGCGTCCATGAACTGATATGGTGTAGGTGGAATATGGTCTGGAATGTCAGTAGGGCAAGTCGTCACCACCAAGGCTGCACTTCTGCGAGAAGTAGGTAACGGAGCACTCAGCCTTGGAGCGGGCTGTGAGATGTTCACGCTGGTTGGAATCAACAAGCGTAGGAATGTCAGAGTGTCGTTCCTTCCCGGCGGCAGCTTTAATGGTACTCCACCACTGTTTGTCCCGCAAGTTGCCTGTTCGAAGCTTCTGCTTGAGGTGTTCCTCCCAGGAAAGTTGGGCTTGCTGCAGAGTTGACACAGCATTGGTAACTGCCTGGACATAGGCTGCTTTCAGTGTCTCACTGGCTTTTGAGCGGCTCCACATCTTCCACGCTGAATGCTTTTGTGCGATTGCACTACTACATGCCGGTGTCCACCACCTGGGATCAGAAGCTCTGGTCACAAGTTCCTTGTGAGGAATAAACCGGTGCATACCATCATGTATTCTAGACGATATACTAGCCCATGCGGTGTTAGGATCATCGCTGGCAGTGGTCACAGCTAGCCAGTCTGTGGAGCGGTAAAACGCTAAAACGAGATATCGACGGGTAGTCCGCAAAACTCCGCTTACATGTACATTATGCATGATACGAAGCCATGACCTTTGGATTTTACTGGCAGCCATGACCTTTGGATTTTACTGGCAAGCATGACCTTTGGATTTTACTGGCAAGCATGACCTTTGGATTTTACTGGCAGCCATGACCTTTGGATTTTACTGGCAGCCATGACCTTTGGATTTTACTGGCAGCCATAGCTCTACAGGCTATAATCTTATTGCCAACTCCCATCGTATGCGGCACTACTTGATCCAGTGGATATTACTCGGAGAATTATTAGGAATTTAGGAGGCATAGTTGATGTTCGGTCATGATGGAAGGGGAGGTGGAGCTGCGGGAAAAATGAGCTGATTATCTGCAGGATGAGGTTGACATGTTGGCGATGAAAAAATTGATTACAAAAGAAATCAAGTAATGAATAGAAGAAGTAATGTATAGAAAAGAACAAGGGCCAAGGAACTACAAGTTTAATACGCCATACTGTCCACTAACACCACCAGTTACTAAACACCGTCAGTCACTGTTGTGTAATGTTATCGCATGAACTGATTGATTAGTAACTGGTGGTGGACATATTATGGCGTAACTTGTAGTTCCTTGGTCCTTTTATAATTTTAATTTATTTTATCCTTGGCTCTCCATCCAAGAAGACTTATTTTAATTTAATGTTTCTCTTTTCTATACTGATCTTCAGCATGCATGGACACATTGGTATGGGGACAAAGTTACTAGTACTCATGTTTTTTACTGTACTTATGGCCACTTGCAAGTACGAAAACGCAATTTCCCGAACCTAGAGGCTCCATAAGTACAACAAAGTGAATACTTATATAAGTAGCCCTTTCCCAAAGATGCCATAATTTTTCGCAACTTCTGCTTTTCGCACCCGTGCCAAAACAGGTGCTAGTTGCTGAAATCGCATCTATATTTTCAGAAAAAGCTCAAAAGTGGCTAATATTGCAACTTAATTAAAATTGCAGAGTTCTCGTGCGAAAACCACCAAAAAAAGGAGCAGAAGTAGCAAAAGTGCAGCGACAGCAAACTTGTGCACCCCTTCCTGCTGTGAACCACCACTTTACACAATGCCAGTAGCCTGTTGCATGTAATCTACATCATTCCAGTGCACGGAAAAAAGTCGCGATTTCTTCCTAAACAACGAAAAGTTGCGAAAAAAAGTAGCGAGCATCTTTGGGAAAGGGCTACTTGTAAGTATCCCCACATCCCCAAAGAATAATGAGGATTTTGCGCGTATAATACGAGCATCCATGAAAGCATAACTCCATGATTTCGCGAGCGTGATCCGCCAGAGACTAACGCTAACATATTCAATGGTAATGATTTGCGCGGGCGTTAGCTCAAATTATGCACATAGATAATGCGTCATAACAGGTAGTATGCAAGGGTTATGGGATAGCTTTGGGATGGCTTTGGGATAGCTTTGGGATAGCTTTGGGATAGCTTTGCTATGCCAGAAATGCACAATACGGCTTGAAAGCGGTATGTCATGACAGCCCAGAGTCAGGACAAAGCGGACTTTTGGATCCATTATGGTCCAGTTTTGTATGGATGGATGAGACGTTTGTGTATTTCCCTTCATACTCATAGCATAAAAAGTGGTACTTCCACTGCTACAGTCCATTTCAAAACTATAGACGCGTAGGGTTTTGAAATATTTCAAATTTGGCTGGAGCTTTTTGAGAATAGTTTTCGGAATATTGCTCAGGACCGCTCCACAATTACTCTCATGTAGTTTCTAAACGATTGGATAACAGACACCAATTTAGAAAAATTTATGCACAAAGTGATCACAGATTTTATGTGGTATAGATGCTGGCATAACGGTTTTTGCCTAGGTACGCGTCTATAGTTTTGAAAAGGACTGTAGTCACTGGACTGGGCCCTCCAGGTCAGGGAACCACTTCTGAAAAGTTCTGATACAGAAAAATATCACCTACAACGTACAGTCAGACCTCGCATAACCGCAAACCTCCGTTTCCACAAAAAATATCCGGATAGGCGAGAGAACCGGATGATCGAACACACACACACACTGTATGTACGCATGGCATATGCTGTAAATCGGTAACCAGCGATTTTCTTGCGGATTGCGAGGGATCCAGACAGAAGAGGACCGGATAAGCGAGGTCTTACTGCACATGTACGTTGTACATGTGAGTGCGACACGAGGGGTCCACCCGGCACATCCCGTACTTCACCATGGGCAGAGTGGATCCAAAAGTCGTTATGGCAGGAAATTCCTCGATTTTTGCTCCCCTTCAGTTCTACATGTACATGTAGATCAGGGAGTCGTAAAATACAGTACATGTAAAACCTTTCAAGGCGACCACTCGGATAAGGCGACCAACTGTCCAAGGGGACCACTACCACCAGGACCAAGGGTTGTTGATTTCAGTCAATGGCCCTGGATAAGGAGACCACCTTTGCCGACATTCAAGACCAAGGCCTACCATCACCTCCGCCAGACCAATTGGCTATGGGCCACTGAAGTCCACCAGCACTGAGAATAACCGGTTGTCTCTATTATTATCATTTTCTGTCTCTCTCTCTCTCTCTCTCTCACTCTTCCTCTCCTGGGAAGCTCCTCATGCTCATTCTCCCTTTCTCTGTCCATTTCCCCTTCCTGATGCGTAGACCAATTGTTGAACCCGAGACCACTAGGTCGGGGGAGGTTGACCTACCTCATCGGCACGCATGCCACGCTCCTCTGTGTTGTCAAAGTTCGCTTGTCCACTTTTGTCTACCTCCCCTTTTATGTTGCTGGCCAGTGCTTTCTAGTAAAAAAAAAAAAAAAAAAAAAAAAAAAAACACAGCGACCACATTTCATATTTTCAGAAAAAAACTCCAAAGGTTGCTAACATCGCAGCTTAAAATTGGAGAGTTCTTGTGCAAAAAAACACCAAGAATTTACCGACATTCAAGACCAAGGCCTACCATCACCTCCGCCAGACCAATTGGCTATGGGCCACTGAAGTCCACCAGCACTGAGAATAACCGGTTGTCTCTATTATTATCATTTTCTGTCTCTCTCTCTCTCTCTCTCTCACTCTTCCTCTCCTGGGAAGCTCCTCATGCTCATTCTCCCTTTCTCTGTCCATTTCCCCTTCCTGATGCGTAGACCAATTGTTGAACCCGAGACCACTAGGTCGGGGGAGGTTGACCTACCTCATCGGCACGCATGCCACGCTCCTCTGTGTTGTCAAAGTTCGCTTGTCCACTTTTGTCTACCTCCCCTTTTATGTTGCTGGCCAGTGCTTTCTAGTAAAAAAAAAAAAAAAAAAAAAAAAAAAAAAAAAAACACAGCGACCACATTTCGGAAGGTCCCTTGAGCAGTCGCCTTAGACAGCTTTCACTGCAGTGTCTTATGACTCCCTGATGTACACGCATATCCCTGACCCTACATCCACACGAAGCATACCGGAAAATGAGAGAGTGCACGTCTACGAAAAGCAGGACTCTCTTCATTGCACACGGTCAGCTTTCTGGATAACGACATTCGTGCTGGTTCAGGAATTTACTTGCTATTCGCAGGGTAAAACTTACAGCCTGTTTGGGCGTGTTCCTGTCTAACGAGTAGCCCTTTCCCAAAGAAACTCGCCACTCTCTTCGCAACTTTTCGCTGTTTAGGAAGAAATCGCAACTTTCGCAACTTTCTTCATTTTCGCGAACTATTACTTAATTTTCCCGCCACCTTGACCCCATGGCATGGGGTCAAAAGGTCAAGTCACAGACTACAGGTCGGACAAATGCACACTCGCCCATTCCTCGCCTGCCTTCAGACTCATTTCAGAGAAACAGTAGATCAACGGTAGTTACGATAATGTGCATTCCCTTTTCCGTGCACTGGAATGATGTACAATCATGTACATGTAGGATACACGCAACTGGCTAGTGGCACTGTGTAAAGTGGTGGTTCACAGCAGGAAGGGGGTGTACGAGTTTGCTGTCGCTGCACTTCTCCTATTTCTGCTCCTTTTCTTGGTGTTTTTTTGCACAAGAACTCTCCAATTTTAAGCTGCGATGTTAGCAACCTTTGGAGTTTTTTTCTGAAAATATGAATGCGATTTCAGCAACTTGCACTTGTTTTGGCACGGTTGCGAAAAGCATAAGCTGCAAAAAATTATGGCATCTTTGGGAAAAGGGCTACACTCGAGTTGAACCTTTGAACCTTTCAGTTGAACCATAGTGTGAAAGGTGTAGGCTGCGGTGATCAGGTGATCAGGTGACTGGGGTACGCATAAGCATGTGCATGCTTGTTCAACCATGTTCGATTGGGAATAATTCCGAACGCTGCATCGCAGCCTTCTCGGACCAAAACCAGTCGACTCAGCTTCCAAAAGACTACAACATATGGGCCAATCGCGTTCATCCGTGCTTTTATAAGAACGAAATGGCGCTTCTAGTGACATTTTGCACACAAATCCCCATCTACAATAGTCACCCAGTTTTGGTGGAGTGACGAGTTCGATTGGGAATAAAGGAGAAAGGGAGCATCTCAGCTTCCTCGGACCAAGACCATTCGACTCAGCACCCCAAAGACTAAAACTGGTGAAAATTTAATTTCAGGCTTAACTTCCCCTTTAACACAACTCCTTCAAAGTTACGAATCATCGGAAAACAACAACGTTGAGGGTCGTGCAGTCAGATGCATGTGCAGCAGCGTGGGGCTCCATCCAGCGACCAGTCATTAGAGAGGTTCCGCACTACGTAAAGTTGAGCAACTTTACGTTAGTAGGCAGGAAAAACCCGTAAATTCGCGAGTTTGCACTCCGCTTACAGAAAGTTGTCTGCGTAGAGTACGTAGATAGGGCTCTGATAACGTAGGTGCTCCGTAAGTGGCATGGGGTACAACATTTATGACTCTCTCCTCGGGTCGATCCGGTCGTACACTGCCGCGTTCGGAGTTGCCAAGGGCAGCTACGTGATTTGAAAACTCCGTATGGCGTAACACAGATCCGCATGCAGTTTACGTAAGACCTTCCGTAGATCGACTACGTTTTGCTAATATAATTACGTTTTGCGGAACCTCTCTGGTCTAGTGTCTACAATTGTAGTCTCCATTCGCAGGTAAGTACGAGTAGAGTATAGTAGATCTACACAACGAGGTTACATTAACTTACAATGCTTAGGCTACCTGTTTCCCACATGTCCCCTTCTCCCAGCTCAGGAAGGGACGCACTCACGCAGCTGCTGGACTTGAATCTTGATGGCAGCTGCCACATTGTCATCGAAACTGGTCGAATCACGAGCCGGCCGCGGTTAGCTTCTCCGTCAGCCCTGAAGTCAGTGATGAATAGGGTGTGGTTCTCTTTCGGTGCGCAAGAGTGCTCGCTAATTTCGTTTGTTCATTCTGGAGAAGAACAGAGCATGCATGCAGTCCATGTTGGCCGAGAGTTGTGATGTGAGAACTACATGTAACGTTAGTATTATCAATACGAGCGATAGAGAAGCAAAAACTAAGACTTTTTTTTTCTCGGTCATAATTCAAGAACGGAAAAGAGGAAGAAATTCACGGAACGGCAACTCACTGGTTTATCTGAAGAGCATTCGTGATTGGGGCAGCTTGAATATATCGTTGTCACCGTCGCTCCTCTTACAAAAAGCTGACAGTGGACGAACATTCTGCAGTACTTCTTCTCATGATGCTGCTCGCAGGCATAGAATGAGCTCGAAGACTTCGCTGCAGCAGCTGAGCTGTATATACGTATACGTACGGACGTCACCGTAGAACAACGGTGGTAAAAAGATACACCAGCCTCGCGAAATCAAAATACCGGTAATGGCGATAGCCAGCAATGCAGAGATAGGAGCCTCTCAGAGTGGAGAAAACTCAGACACGACTCACTGCTGAAAGTTCTTGCAAAGCAGAAAAAGTGTCCCATCTCCGCACTGACAAAAGTGAGAGCCGCCAACAACTAAAAAAAGTTGTAACTACCGGTAACTAATTACTTGCTCCCGTCAGCATGGTCAGTGAGTTAGCGCCTGTTGCCTCGTCGATGGTATCGGCCTGGCCGCGCCATGCATCAACAAGGCGCCATTCACTCGCAGGGTGTGACTTTTACCACCGCAAAGGACCAAGGACCACTACTATCCAGGTCAAAATAGTAGGGGGTGGGCGCCGGGCATGGGAAACAGTTACCCTATATATCCCATTTTTCCACTTTCCAATAATTATTGTTTTGCCACGCCAAATGCAACGTATACGGGGTGAATCCCTGACTTCACCCCAGACAAATGTGCCTTTATGAACCATCTATGCAAGAAAAACACGAAAATCGGAAAGTGAGTAGGGGGGCGGCAATTTTTCACAGGGGGGTGCGCAAACAGAGTAGGGGGGCGCTGCGCCCCTACTTTGGCTAGAACCCTGCTATCCCGCACTTGGCTCAATGCCATTCTTCTCACAGATCACACAGGAGAGAGAGAGAGAGAGAGAGAGAGAGAGAGAGAGAGAGAGAGAGAGAGAGAGAGAGAGAGAGAGAGAGAGAGAGAGAGAGAGAGAGAGAGAGAGAGAGAGAGATCAATACGCTCAACCACACACACATCACACCACATGCAGGCGCACACACACATCACATGCAGGCGCAACACAGTCCAGCACACATAGCCAACGGGTGCTGAGGTGACCAAAGACAGAAAGAGCAGTGATTACACTGAGGTACGAGACTTAGTATTGAATGAAAAGCAACTAATAATAGGATTACATGTAGGCACATCGGACCAGTCAGTAGTATAAACAGAATTCTCATAATAGGAATCCGGACAAGCAGGACACAACAATCAATGGGCCACCATACCGCACAAGACAACAAAGCGACAAAAAACGAGAAATTTGAAGCGGGTAATGTACAACGATCAGCATCTCTGTGAGTTGCAGTAACGAAGGCAATGAGCACGATTGCAGCCATTACAATCAACTGAAGTGGGCCAGAGCACAAGAACAACAGCAAACAGCAACAACAAGAAAATATAAAACCAGCAGGTTCTTGATTTCGTACGAGACAAGAGCTGTTGGCGTGGAAGCAACGGTAGCTTAGTGGAACACTGACTCAAAAACGGAACATCCGGCTGAGCGACAGAACACGCATAAGAATAGCGCACCGTAGAAAGGATACAATAGAGGCAATTTCCAAAAAAAATAGAATTCAAAAGCGAGAAACACCAAGAAATGCGCACGGGGCGAAGACCGGCGCATATTTGGAACTCAAGACAAGAGCCATTGGACTTGGACAGATAGGAGTAGAGGAAACAGCATGGCAGTAATGTCGGCCCTATTCGTGTGCTAGGTGTCGCAATACGGCGCACTACAGCAGCTACAACTATTACTACCGCTACTACACAGCACAGCAGAGCCTATAGGAGTGGGCGCGTGGCGGTAGCGTAAGGAGCAATACGAAAGCCTAGACAGGAACGGTAAAGCCTAGACAACGGAGAAATGGCAACAGGCGCTGGACGTTGGTGGGCTACGGCTAACGCACACCATGGCAAGGAAACGGAAAAAAGTGCATTCGGAATATAGTGGCACATACTACTGAGTCACATCCAGTGAGGAGCTTGGTAGAAGCGCTTGCCGTCAGGAGAAAGACAAGGCCGACAAGATGCGTGTTGGTAAGAAGGAGGGAATAGACACCATTCAGGCAGAACTGCTAGCGACGAATAGTGTTAGCTGGTACAACTGCTGTTGAGGCGTGCAGCACAGGATCAACATGTCACGCTCCATGTTGACAACAGCAACAATTTGGTGGTATTCGAGTAAGAGAGAGATAGAGTGAGAGAGAGAGAGAGAGAGAGAGAGAGAGAGAGAGAGAGAGAGAGAGAGAGAGAGAGAGTTTTCAGCAGGAGGGAAGACAAAAATCAGTTTGCATGTAATCAAATATCTTAGTGTATCTACAGCGGGGCTGCTGGCAGTCATCATCAAGGACAAGGGGGAATATGAGCAGCGACCTTGCGAGGTGACTCACCCGACAGTGGCATAAAATAGAAAAAAGGAAAATTTTAAAAATGTCATCTCTTCCATAGACTTCTAGCTAGCTTCGGCAGCAGATTCCGGTGCTTTCGCTTCTGCTTCCTCTCCATCACCATTTCTCGTCACTGCTGCTGTTGCAGTACCATTTTCTGCAGCTACTTCTGCGTTTGCTTGACTGGCACTGACGTCAACATTATCGTTCTCTGTTCTTTGAGCTTCCTCCGATAATACACCTTGCTGATGGCAATTTGCACCTGCTGATGCATCGCCCTCACCGTCTTCCTCATCCTCGGGCACAACACCCTGAGAGGAACACAGTCATATCGCGCGCGCGCACGCGCACACACACACACAATGGCCATTGGCAAAGCAATGACACTGTACTGTACAAGCAATGCTAACGTTAGACAGAGCAACTGGTGCCAGGGATACAACTAGGGGTGAAACGGTTACATGTTTTTTCGTGTTTGGGCACCCTAATGCCAGGATAGTTTTACACGGTTCGGGTATCGGTTCAATGCACTCTTTTCTCCTGACCGACAAAATGCGTTTGTGACAACTATTTTTTAGAAAACATTTTTACGGCCAAGAAGTGAGACATGAGAGAGTCCATGGGCGAAGAAGATAATACCTAGGAGAACCATTTGGAAGAGTGGTGACCGTAAGAGTAGACTTGACTTCAGTAGACTTGACGAGTACATGTATTTGTACGAGAATGAGATTTTTCGAGTTTCGGTTCGAAATTTGACGGAACGGGTACCCGATTCTTTTCAGATTGCGGCTCCAAAACCGGCTCCTTACCCGAACCGTTTCACCCCTAGTTACAACACATTACAGCTTGGCAGGCCGACCTATTAAACATAACTACTTTAGCATAGTACCAAGAGTAGATAAACAAGAGTGTGCAACTCCGGGATGGGTTGGCCCGCGGCGGAATTTTTTGTTGACGTAATCTTTTCGACGATGCACGCGCTGCGAGCCTTATGGAAAGTTTTGCCTCGTGCACTTGGCCGGGCTTTACATTACAAAGTCGGTGCCCAGCACGTGCTCTCACACTGCTCTGGGGCAAAATGCGCGTTCTTCTGAAAAAAGGTGACGTCAACAAAAAATTCCGCTGCAGGCGGAGATATGTGCAGAAGAGATCCGGAGTTGCACACTCTTGTTTATCTACTCTTGATAGTACCAAGAGTACATAACCCCCCAAGAGTGTGCAACTCCCACATACCCTGCTGTCCCGACGGAATTTCAAGTTGACGTCATTTTTATGATGCACTGCGCACTGTACACGGATTATCAGACGAATCCGTAACCTGTGGTGGACCAAAGCCCATCTGATCCTGCACAAATTATTGCAAAGAAAAACGTGTGATGCGTTGACACCCGTACACATGTTGCAAATCACTGGTGCAAGGAGCATTGCATCATAAAATAATGACGTCAACTTGAAATTCTGTCGGGAAAGCAGGGTATATGAGAGTTGCACACTCTTGGGGGGTTATGTACTCTTGATAGTACCAAGAGTATAATTAGGCCAAAACAAAAAATAGGCTTGTTTCCGGTCGGCAACCCCTCAAAAAGGAACTCGGTCGGCCGGAATGAAACTTTTTTTGGATACTTTTTTTGGTTCCTCAATCGTTGTGGTATTGATGGACAAGAGCACCTACACAATGTACATTGTGCATATATCATGGCAAGGGTCAATGTCAAAGTTGACTGACTCACTGTTCTTGTACAGCATGTGGTGTATTCCTGTTTTCGTACATCCTGAGAAATCAAGCAAACAGCTCGAGTCCTTCCAGCTTCGTTATTCTAGCTCGTATCGGCCCCGGAGGTTTTCGAGCCGACAGCTGAGAATCTCTGCTACCTTGTAGGTGTTTCGATTGTGGAATTCGGTTGAGATTTGACTGAGTTGTGACTCGTTGAGTGCACTTGCACACATGGCATTGCCACCATTTGTATACATTTGGGACCAAAAAAAGTCTCAGAATATGGGAAAAATTGGCCCGGTCGGGCGACCGGAAACAAGGTCATTATTTGTTTTGGCCTTATGATCTCCCAAGAGTGTGCAAATCTGCATACGGGGTCTCCGACGGCGAAAACTCACATCACGTGTCTCAGGAACGTTCGTACAAGCAAAGGATAGCGTGCGCGCAATCCAAATATCTGCCATGATCATGCCGCAGATTAGCATATGCGCAATGAGTTTCTGTCAGAGATTGCTTGCTTTTTTTATTCATCCGCTGCTCGCTAAAAACGGGTTGTAAATGTACAACTGCAACACTACACCAAGTGCTGTGAGCTCTCGCCGTCGGCGTACCCCATAGAAAGGATATCAGGAGTTACACACTCTTGGGAGCTTATAATCTTGATAGTACTGCACCACACAGCACACACGGTTACTTGCACACATACCTGCTCACTGTTAGAGACTGTTCATGTGGGTAACTAGCTATTGACCCAGTCCAAACCGTAGAGTATGCAGAGATGCTGCTCCCACAAGGTGCATGCCAGTAGCAATATTGCCTACACAAACACAGCTTTCCGACCTGGGCAATATTCTTGCTGTCCTTGACTCAAACATGAACGTCATCCAGACAGCCAACAGTGCTCGTGTGTGGTACGTGGATACATGTACTTGATGGTACGGGTGTCGTCGGGTAGTCTGAAGAGGGCCTAAGGTACAAACAGCCTATAAGTCACATTTACATAGAACTTTCCAAGACTATTACAAGAATCTGACGGGAAAACTAGAAAGCTGCCCAATCCTTTCAGGGAGGATGCGGACCCTTGTACAAGGCAACTTTCCTGCATTTATGGTACTTTCACCAGGCAGTCGTACAAGGGTACAAACTTTGTACGCTTGCTTGCTGCTTAAACGAATCTCCTTGCGCGCCGGCCACAGGGCCTAGGGTCAACGGTTACCTGTATGTTGCATGTAAAATGTAGTCTGAATTCAGTCTTGGAAAAAAGGTGCCTTTTAGGGTTTATGTGATGTTGCACTGGATGTTCTATGTACTGTAGTGGACATGGAAATCCAGTCGATTGACCGGGGCCGGCGCCCTCAGCGCGTACAGAATGCTGCGTGCAGGGCACATGTTGATCCAATGCAACTAGTGCGCTGCAGTGCATAAAATGCATGTGTGTACCGCTTATCCACGGCTGCATGGCCGGCACCCTGGGCGTGCGACCGGATTTCCATATCCACAACAGTACGTAGTCTGTAGAGGGCCTCGCTGTGCACTTTTCTTTGTGGCACAAGTGCACACTCACTGTACAAATGCCGTGTAACAATCCCGCTCGTGCAATGCCGTGTAACAGTGTGCACGTGACTATGTCAAAAAATACCCGACAGGGTACCCGTGCTACCCGGATAGAAATACGCGAACTCGTTACCCGATCAAACCCCTGCCCGTTGCAGCCCCGCTTGATTGCCATGTCAGCACGTTACAGAAAATCAACGAATTTTGACAGCAAGCTCAGTTCATCTAATTTCAGGCTGATGTTCCATAAATAAACTCTGCGGTTCGTGCGAGACTCAGTCAGACTGAACTTTCCCTACCCGCAAGAACGCCGTCACCCTCAAGGACAAAGGCGCAGATGCAGCTCCTACGCCAGTGGGAGGTGACTAGATCAGCCCCATGACAAAGTGCAAGTTTAGTGAAACCCTGCCGAGTTCACGCGGCCACAGACTCGCAGTGCATGCCTCGTATGGTTTGACTCATGATCTCCAGAAAAGGTGACGTCAACAAAAAAATTCCGCTGTGGGCCAAACCATCCAGAGTTGCACACGCTTCTTTATATACTCTTGGTGTGACACACAGACACGCACCAACACACATACTGACAGTTCGAGCATACCTTCTCAATTTTTTCATCGAGCATCTTGAAGAATTCTAATTGTGATGATGTCACAGCCCTGAACAATGAACAAAGGAAAGAACAAACACCATATTAACCTTTTGAGGACCATAGCACGGATACCGTAAAGTCGCGGATAAAAGCCGGGTTTGCATACAAGCACATCGCGGATAGAAGCCTGAAAATCAAACGGGTCAAATGCATATAACTATTATAAGCCTGTCGCGCGTAGAAGCCTGGCTTCTATGCAAGCGCGGATCGGGTAGGCCAAGAGTGCATGCGCTATGTACAGTGCATAGTAAAACTGCCGCCATACCGGTAGTCAGTGGTAGATCTACGTGTGTCGCGCGTAGAAGCCTGGCTTCTATGCAAGCCCGGATCGGCTGATGTGCATACAAGCCTGGCCAAAATATCAGTGGTGCATATAAGCATGTTTTGCATACAAGCCTGGTTTGCATTGAAGCCTGATGCAGAAAGCGGCTTATGTGCTTATAAGCCCGGCTTTTATCCGCGACTTTACGGTATATCCGTACCAGTGTACAGTGCATACTTTTCAAAACGCAACCTGGCGTAACTCGACCGTACCTTGACCAAATCGGACAATCAAAACGTCTATCAACATTAGAATTGTCTCAGCTATCGGCTCGAAAAAAGCCGAAGGCGATCCGAGGTCGGAGACCGGAGTTATGAGACTCGAACTAAATTCGCTCAGCACAGCAACTCGGACGCATGCATTTCGAACTCGTTTTTGGGGGTTTCCCCGGACTCGCGGCCCACGCAGCCACAGATAGTTCACGTCATCGTAAAGGCATGTTATTCAGCTCTCATCAACGATACATTGCTGGCTATCGCTGTGTTCCTCTGGCCAAGAGCTTTCCAGAAAGCTCAAGATCACCAAAGTTACGACCAGATAAGTAACTGCAGGGCGCGAAATAACGGTCGGACATCGGACAATTTCCGACCGTTTACGGTCAGTTTCCGGATGTTTTGTACACATTCGGACAAAGTGTCCGCACACTTTTTTTACAAAGTACAAAAAAGAAAAGGCACGTCAATCCTTTGTCTCATAGTCGCTAGTGATGTCGTCTGGCAAGAGGAAGCCAAGCACGGCTGACTCCGGGTGCTCAGCTTGGAAAGAAGCCCAGAGCAGTCAAGACGACCACTTGTTACAAGTGGGTTGCTGAGTATGATAGGGAGCTTTCAATTTACTTCTGTTTGGCTGAGCTATGAGTATGAGCGCAATCCCTCAGATCGTAGCGTTGTCGAAAATTTGAAGTGTAAGATGTGTTCCCGTTTTGCTGATAAAATTCGCAGTATCAAGAATTTTTCTGACTCCTTCGTCGTTGGCTCAAGGCACCTGAAAACATCAGCCTACAAAGATCATGCTGCTTCTGAAATGCATCGCCGTGCCATGGCATTGTTTGGCAAGGAGCTTAGTTGAAGTGGTGTCGAGTGGCGACTCGAGTGTTCCTTGATCTTGTTGCGATGGCTGCGGACGCCAGAGCTGTTCGCAGAGCACACGCGGCAGTCATTGTGTACAGCTAGCTCGAGCCTGGTGGGGAGTGGATGCTGAAGTAGCCGCTGAAGTTCAGAGTGAGGATGAGACGTTCTTTGGTTCCGACATCGATGTCGACAGCGAGGCGGAATCACAGCCATCATCTCCTGCTGCGTTGCGGCTCAAGGTGGTCGATGACTCGTCAGAGTCGGAAGATGAGGAGTCATCACCTGAGATAAATTCTGAGTCTGGGGCTAGTGACGGCAGCGACGTCGTGTCGTCAGCTGCGCAGGAAGAAATGGAAGACATTGCGGAACGACTCCACGCAGGATGCAGCTGCAAATAAGTCGATCATGTCCCCGCACTCTTCCGCTATTCTTTGTCATTCTAGCTGCTTACTGCACTATTTCAAAGGTATTTAGGCTGCCTACCCACCTTAGAATGCTGAATATTTATTGTACACATACATCGTATACATACATTGCACCAATTTGGAGTACACCTTGTATATTGGTGTATACACCCCTTTTGAATCGGAATTTTGAACTTTTTCTTGGCTAAGGTCCTTCAGTAGATGTGTTTCAACAAATTCCTAACCAAAAAGGAATTTTGAGAAAGTTGACCCTAAGGGCTGTTTTCGCTGGTTGAGGCCCACATACCCATTCGACCACTACATATAAATGATGTGCATCACACATAGCAAAAGCTGAAACTTGGGTCAACTTCTGCGACGGTGGCCCGCGACTGCATGCGACAGGCATTTTCTTTGTCGCATCGCAGAAAGGGATGTTGTGAATCGCCATTTAATGCACAGGTCCAGCTTGGAGTGTAGGGTTCTCTATATCAAATCGGGAGAGAACCTCCACACTAAAGGCTGGTCATGCGCAATAAGTATTAAACATGCAGAGTCGAAAGCTACATATACAGAGAGAGAGAGAGAGAGAGAGAGAGAGAGAGAGAGAGAGAGAGAGAGAGAGAGAGAGAGAGAGAGAGAGAGAGAGAGAGAGAGAGAGAGAGAGAGAGAAAGAAAGAGAGAGGAAAGAGAAAGAGAGAGCCAGAGAGTGAGTGTGTATGTGTATGTGTGTGTGAGAGAGAGAGAGAGAGAGAGAGAGAGAGAGAGAGAGAGAGAGAGAGAGAGAGAGAGAGAGAGAGAGAGAGAGAGAGAGAGAGAGAGAGAGAGAGAGAGAGAGAGAGAGAGAGAGAGACACACACACACACACACACACACACAGACAGAGACAACACAGAGAGACTGACAGACAGAGACAGAGAGAGATTTACTAGAAGCAAATTAACAGCACTGGGCCCCAAAAAGGTTTAAACTTACACGGCCTGTTTGCGAGGATCCTGCACACGGTCAAAGCGCAAAGGGAATATTCCATGAGAAAACAAGAGAAGAACAACCATTAGTGGATGCTAATCAGAACAAGAAACTTATCCAGTTAAGTATCAGATGAATATGATGAGGGCAACGAAAAAGTATTCTGATTTAATTTTGCAAGGTTTATTTTACAATCAGTGAGAGTGATTTTTCCGCAACCGCAAGAACGCTACCACCCTCAAGGACAAAGGTGCAGGTGCAGCTCCTTGTGCAGTGGGAGGTGAATAAATTACACCCATCACAAAGCAGTCAACGACCGAAAATTCCATTCTCAACACCCAGGTTATCCGTGTGCCGGACCACAACTTTCCAATCAACTGTGTGTCACAGCATGGTTGGAAAAAACCTTTCGCTCCCAAGCAGGACTTGAAACTGGTACTCTGCTTCTCTGGCATGGTCTTAGAGTAGATGTGAAACGAATATACCGGATATTCGTTTGGCTTGTCACATTCGACCGGATATTTTTCATGGCAAAGATTCGTTACTTCACATAGAATGCAGTGCGTGCACGCCAAGTATAATACAGTGCAGTGCGTACAACCCGCCCTGCGACTTCGTACTGCAGTGGACCCACAACACATGTGTGCACATACCGGTCTGCCAATGTTGCACAATATATGAACTTTGCAGTAGCCTTATGTAGCAGTACATTTTACGTGGCACTACCATTCCCCATGCCTAATATCAAGAGTATATAAGCTCCCAAGAGTGTGTAACTGCTGATACCTTCTCTATGGGGT
The DNA here is from genome assembly GCF_964019385.1 of Sycon ciliatum. Lineage (NCBI taxonomy): Eukaryota > Metazoa > Porifera > Calcarea > Leucosolenida > Sycettidae > Sycon > Sycon ciliatum. The sequence continues at coordinate 18,004,097 of NC_088650.1, forward strand.
TCAGCGGCGGCGAAAACTCGCATCACGTGGTGTAGTGCCCTAGTTGTATATTGCCCGTGCCCGTTTTTAGCGAGCAGCGGAGTAATAAAAAAGCACCCTCTGACAGAAACTCAACGCGCGTATGCGACTTGCCAGCATGATCATGGCAGATATTCAGATTGCGCGCACACTATCCTTAACCCTTTAAGAGCCACAGGAAAATTTCAAAATTCTGCATTTTTTCGTGTTCCTTGGATGATAGCTTCAGTTCTACACACACAATCCTCACAATCTAGGGCCTCCTGGAAAGGTCTCCGCGAAAAGAAGATGACGGGGTCGATCATGATAGCCAGTACACCGTCTATCCAGCGCTAGATCGCAGCGACAGTACGAAAAATGCCCCAAATAGGTCCAATTGCGTCCCGCTCCAGATATTTCATTTTACTCGATTGTGGAGTTCCAATTTTTTCGCTGTGCACTCTTGACAATATCAACAGAGAAATCCGTGCAAATTCGAGTAAACCAGCGTGACGAAAAGTCTCAAAATTCTCAATACTAAAGTCGCACTGCGCGCTTTTGAAATTGCTGCGATCGCGGCTCAACTTACGAGTGATTTATCTCAGGGACTGTTGCTCGCAGCGCTTCGCGGATTGTTTCTCCCGACAGGTGAGAGTTTTCTCTTCGCCCTGGATATTTCGATCACTGTATTTGAGCGAGATTGGACTGAGATACGATTTTTTGAAGTTTTGCATTCAAGTATGGGGCGGCTCTTAAAGGGTTAACGTGCCTGAGACATGGGATGTGAGCTTTCGCTGTGTTAACGAAAGAATATTCGGCAACTGGGTTTTGATAATCGTTTCACCATTATCTTAGACCATCCTGCTATGAATGAATGCTACAAGGTTGAAGTACAAACCCTCCACAACAAGCATCATGTTATCGCCCCCAAGTGACAATCCCAGCAGAAACGTTGCAATGCAGAATTCCACTCCCGCCTAATACAAAGCCCACACCGATGCTTGAAGGTGGCAGTGAGGAGGCAGTGTGGCACTGACAACAGTCCATACTGTCGATTGTCCCACGCCGCACAGACAAACACAAGATAGAGCACACTTGCAGCAGCTAATAAACTCACCAGAATCTCCCGGTGTGGTGCAGGTGGCAACGTGCTGCCTTCGACTGACTTTCGGCGCGGCTGCTGCTGAAGTACTGGTCGATTGTCGACGGGAACTTCGACACCATCCGGACCCACAGTCATTTCTGGACCGGCTTGAAAGGAGCCTGAGTACAAGAACGTCAGTAAGATCATAACAGAGAAAGTCAGAAAGAATAGCACACTATCAACGAACACACTAGCTACAATAAGCTACACCATACAGATAGGATAAAAACAGCTGATATGACTTGACTATGATTATGGAAACATTTCGACTTCGTTGATGCTTGGTGATGACTGCAGAGCTAATTCGATTTATTGTTATTGTAAAATGACTTGCATCGGAATAAATGTCCTTCAAGTATCAGTGTAGACATCTCAGTTTGAGACACAATGACTCTCTATCGACAGGTTTCGGGACAAGCCACATCGCATACAACCGTTGTACAAGCCATACGAGTTGAGATCAGTACGCAACCACATGAACACCAGAGGCCAGCAATGGTAGCTCATGTTTCTACAGTACTCGGTTGCATGAAAGAGTCCATAACCCCTAGAGCATGCACCTGTACATCTCTTTCGTTATGTACTTTTGCTTGGACACAACTTTCTGCAACAGAACATTGCCCTGAAAAACGGGTGTTGCAAAAGGTTGCATGTGGCTTGGCAATCTATCTACTGTAAGCCAATAAATATTCGGCGCATATTTATTTTCGGCCTGGTCATGTTTGGCCGAAAATTTGCTGCGACCGAAATTTTGTTTTGCAATGTTCAGTGTGACAGTGTAGACAGGCGGTAGCAGTACAGGCCGAACATTAAATTTTGATACGGCCAAAATGGGTTTTAGCCCTGGGAGGCCGAAAATTAGTAGACTTGCAGTATGTGCTATCCAAACACACACGCACACACACACAAACACACGTGCACGTACAAACACACACATGCGCGCACGCACACACACAAACGCACGCACAGGAGCCGATCTCGATGCAGAAAACAGCTACAGATTTCCTATTTTGGCACTTCTACGCTATGCTAATTAGACAATAGCAAACAATATGATTGGGGAGTCCTGTTGCTGCCTCTGTTACCATTGTGCAACTGCAATGGCATAGTGATTTTCAGTAGCAGTGGGGCAGGTGAGATACAGGCACTCAGCGGAAATGCACCTGACACAATTCCGGACTAGTGCTCACACGCTCAAGCAGAGGCGTACACACGCCACTGATACTAGCTATCCATATCGACTCCACACATCCCGTACTGGAGTGCGTATGCTATTGTTGAGTATCAACAGACTACACAGATATTGGTAGTATTTGGCAAGCAGTGAACGGCAAAACCATCACCCTGTGGTGCACTGGGAGTCCTAGAGTGGGGCACTTGATGGAGAAAGTGGCCCGGCTGCTTCTCCCAACACAGTGGAGAACAGATGCCACCAGCTTCAGGATAAAGTCAGAAGATGATGACAGTAGCTGCAGCAGCAGACCAGGTCATCTGTTGCACTACTATGGCTAGATGTACTAGTACTACCCAAATGCACTGCCTGCCCAATACTGCCTATTTAGATTACGAGTACTAGTACAGTAGGTAGAGGTCGCCAGGAAATAATTAGGAAAAAAAGGATGTACTGTACTAAGCTAAGGTAGCAATTAGTACTAATACATGATACATAGTGCAAGGTGCAAGGGTGGCTCAGACTGATACTGTATGTACCGGTAGTCGATGTGTGCCTTGTTTACTCGATTCTCATGCTCTCTCTGCTGAAGTTCGTCATTACTTGTTTCAAAAGTTCGCACCAGTTTAGTCTGTGTAGCCCAGGGCTTCGTTCGACAAACATGCACAAAACAAACACTCGTAATCGTCGTATAGCAGAGATGGCACAATAACGCACTGCAGTTGACTAGGGCCACAAGAGTTTCATACCAAACGTATGACATTCAATGCTGACTTACTTTTTCTGGTATTTCCTCGTTGTTGCTCACTGCCGGCCTTGGAAACACACTGGCCCATTCCCTTGGATCGTTTAGCTGACCTGCTTTGGCTCCAGGAGCCGATCAGCTTTTTCCACAGCGACTCAATGGCTGTGCACAAGTGAAGAGAAGCAAACACAAGTACATGTACCAACAAATAAAATTAGAAGACGAATCAACACACATTTCGAGTTCAGTGGAGTTGTCTTGAATACAACAAACTAGCTGCTTCGACAAATCGCCTGGCACCAAATGACACGTGAAGCAAGAATAGATCGGAAGAGACGTGTAAATGAAAACGGTGACAAGTCATCATAACCAGTATTCCCTCTCATTGACAAAAATGAAATCCACCTTGGACAGGCTAGAAAGCAGCCCAGAGTGTCGCGGAGATCACCAGCGATGGTTTGCTTTTGGAATACACAGCCCAGCCTCTGGCAGGCAGCAATTACTAGTTCCTCATCTGCACAACTTCAACGAATCTCGTGACTTTTCCTTCACAAGAACTGCACCACAAACAAAGGTGACATTTTCACTGAGTACAGTTTCGTACAACAAACGGGAATGCAAAAGAGCACACGAATATGCAACACTGGCGATCTGCCAGAGGGTTTCACATTGGACCATCAACGATCCATGTACATCTTAACTACACTCACACACGCTCCTCTGCTCACCTCTAATGTAGCTTCCGACCAAACGTCCTGGTAGCAGCACCGACGTGCTGGACTGGCTTTATCCAGAAATTCAAGCTCGGAAAGAGCCTGCGCCCAGAGATATACTACCAGCAACCAGCCAGCGCTGTTGAAATCACTGCTCCAAATAATTACTATCGTCAAGTCAACTTGTTTCCATATGACAAGAAGAACAAGAGTCACTCAACAAATCCACAAGATCAAACAAATGGGAGAAGCTCTGTTGCTGAAAGGATGCCTGCAAATGCGATGGGCATTGAGGGACAAGCTCCCAAACAGACTACTAGTACTACTGAGTCCTCCTCCACCGCGCTTGAGCCACGGGTCTTGGAGTTCCCTTCTCCCTGTAGGCTGCAGCTACACTGGAAACTAGTGACTGGTTTGCACTGAGCAAGCCGACATCAGCTCGTCGGATGGACAGGCGCTCTCCTTGCTGCACTGCCCTCCATAGAAATTTTGCTTGTCGCTTTTTTGTCTTGTGTGTGTGTGTGTGTGTGTGTGTGTGTGTGCATGTGTACGTCTGTGTGTGCGCCGCCCCGTAATTTTTGGCGTCACCAGTGCAGTGAGTTACCACCATCTACCGGTATGCTCACTGACTGACATGCAGTGCAAGTGCAGTGGTGCCATTGTGAGCTGTTTCAGTGATTGCAGTGGCAAGCATAGACCGCCAGTACAGTGCCAGTGGCATGTGCACTGCACACACACACCCGTGACCCCAGCCAGGCCCACACACACGTCGACACACACTGCCACAGTGCAGTGCCAGTCACTGGACTCATCCTGACCTTGCTGCTTGCAGCTTGCGCCTGTACAAAAAAGGCATGGCACAGAGAGTCCACCACGGGAATCTACTCAATGGATTTCCTGTCCCTCCAGGAAATCGCGATTCCACGGATGCAACAAATTTCGCGATTTTCGCCCAAACCCGCGATTTTCAGGAAAATCCGCGATTTCCCACGTTTTTTGTTGTTTTCTGCACTATATCTCACTTTTTTATGCACTTTTCACGCAGTGCTTTCCATGATCCTGTAGGTTATTTGCACAGTACGACTCGTACTACTCCTAAGTAGATATACGATGCAACAAATGTCGTGGTTTGGCCCAAATCCGCAATTTTCTGCAAATAATTCCGCGAATTCCTGGCAAGTTCCGCATCATTCCGCACTTTTCGTCGCATTTTTTGTTGTTTTCTGCCGCAATTTCTTGCGCAAGTTTTCGAGAGTTTTTTCCGCAAATTCCCGCAGGGACAGGATTTCGACCAGGGACTCGTCTACTCAGGGAGTATGGCGGATTTCGACCAGGGAGTATGACCCTACAAAGTAGTCTACTTTAGATTTCGACCAGGGAGTACTAACAAATCGGTATTTTAGTACTCCCTAGGCCTTTCCCTGAGGCTGTAGAGTCGACATGTCGGCTCGTGCACAGCGGTAAGCGGATTATGCTCCGAAAAATGACCAGATTAGGCCAAGTAAAAAAAAAAGCTAGATGATCGTCCCCGTCCGCCCCAGTTTTTGTCAGCGCCCCAAGAAATATTTTATTTTTTAAATCGTGAGTTTTTGCCGAAATCGTTGGTTTTTTACCGATCGCGGATGCAGGAAACATGTGCACGCGTTTTCCGTGACGAACTTACTTTGTCAAAAGTAAATTGTTGGTAGTTGCTTCGCGATGTCGAAGTTCTTGACTGTGTTCCAGCTTGACGCAGATCTGTAGAGTGAGTTGTTGTCCTCTGTTTCGAATCATCTGGTGCTGTCGAAAAGAAAAAAAAAGAAAAAAAGAGAAAAAAACCTTGATGTTGTTGTGTACACTGTGTGCATGAGAGGGTAAAAAGTAAAAAAATAAAAATAAAATCCTCCCGCCCTCCCCGATTTTTCCAAAAAAAAGGACGATCATCTAGTAATTTTTTTTACTCGGCCTTATGCTCAAGCGGATGATCGCAGGATGCTCGAGAAAACAGCACTCCGATATGATAATTATGCTTTTACATGTACTGGTATAATGTATTATGCTTCACCAAAAAGGCCAAAAGACTGACAGATAATCGTCATGAAAAAAGGAAAAGGGTTTGCTCCCCACACCAGAGCTCGCGCCATTCCGCCGACTTTACTTGACACTTGACTGACTCACGACTGCCATCCAGAGCACACGAGAAGTTCATCGAACCTTCGACTCGGCAAACCGTTGAGAGAGCACCACTCCCTGCTCAATACACAGTGTTTCGGGGAATTCACCCCTCATCAGTTGAGCTTGAGTAGGCTGAGGAAGATTGTGCAGTGAAGAGCACCACTTATAATATTATAAATAATTATAATGCTCTCCATGCACAAACATCACCAGGGATACAAACTTACAGAGACGCTCCGTTTCCAGCGCGACAAACACCTCGTGAACACCAGATAGCAGCGTGAGTCAATAGACATCCTTAGGGACCATCGCAAAAGTTCAGGGCTAGTACTTGTACAGAAACACGTGGGCGCCATCTTGGTTCACGTGACATGTGTCACACCATGCTGTGTACAGGGAATCTTGCCGTACTTCGCGTCGACTCTGGCCTGTTCAAATCCACGCAAGTGAGCCACAGTTCTCTCTAGCAGGCTGAGATTTTGCAGGCACCGAGTTCAGATGTGGGCAAAGGGATTCACCGAAGGATTTTTTGATTTTCGCAATTTAGACTTCAAATAACACCCTCAAACTCGGCAAACGTGTCCCACCTCTAGGATCGTTTTGGCGAAATTCGCTTCGGTGAAAGTATGGAGCATGTTCTACTGAAAATTTTGAGCCATCGATTGTCAAAATCGGCTGATGTGGAGCTCACTTGTGTCGTTTTGAAGGACGCCGCGCCACGCGACTTGCGCTGGTTCTTTCACAAACGGAAGACACCAGTCAGAACTGCAGACTGTGACAGTGCAGTGCGCACGGCAAGGAAAAGAAGGAGACGTGCATTTTCCATTTGTTGCACTGTGTCCTTTGCTTTTATTGTTCACTGATACCATGTTCGCAAAATCTTGAGCTAGAGAGAAGACTGACTTACAATCTTATTCATCTAGGCTTCAGCGTGATGCACGTATTCCAGACCATAGGAAATATTGGGAAAGGAACCGGGAACCACGAGAATAATTTTTCTGGAGCGAATCCAATTATTACCATGGTTCCTTGTTCTTGAACACCGCGCTCCACCACATCGTCAATGTTTCTGCGAGGTAAGGATTTCAGGACTACTGTCGGTTTGTTCGACCTCGGGGCGATCTGATCTACGTCCAGCTGGCCATGATACTGAGCCGAACTGGCCACTAGTTCGCTTCTTTCTCGACTCGGGATAATCAAGCCGGTCAGAGTGCGATTTCCTACCCTGGATGCGATCCATGGTGCGGACTGAAAATAACTACTGAACACCTCCTTGTACAAGCACTGACATACAAGACCGGTGGTGGATACAAACTGACCACAGGAAACCCTAACAGCACCCGCTCTGTCAAAGAAAGTCGAAGGGAAGCAGTTCGAACTAGTTCAAGCACCACCAAAAAATAATAAAAACTAGCACTTGCTCTTGCAGCTAGGTCAAAGATCTGTACTGGCAAGTACACTTTTGCGCAGTCGCGACCTCGCGGCCCCGCATCACGTGCGGGTATCTGATGACGTAGCGTGATTCAAGATGGCCTCTGACGTGTTCCCGTTTTGTGATCCCAAATACCAGCCCTGAAGTTCGCAGAAGCCCCCGAAACGAAGACCGTGAGTTTCGGGCCTGACCCCCCCCCCCTCCCTCCCCCCTCAAACGAAACGACAGTCACAATATGGGCTTCATTTTTTCACTTGGATGCTCACACATAATAATTATTATAATAATACTACACAAGCATTGTTGTATCAGTGTGTAACAATGTACAGCACTTTATAAATGCAACGATGATATCACCTTGCAGTGGGTGATCTAAGAACGAGAACAGCTAGAGCTATGCAGTTGTATCCTTTGAGCATTACAATGAACGTTGATTGGTGTATATTGCTTTCACATTCAAGCGATCTACGCCGGCTGTGATGGCATGCTAATCCTACAGCTCCTATAATTATGTCGTCAATACTTTTTTGAATTGAAGCCCGGTTTGCGATTTTCGCACCGACTCCCTCCCCCCCAAACGTATGCTCTTCGTTTCAGGGGCTTCTGCGAACTTTTGCGATGGTCCCTTACGACCTTAGCAAAAGTACGATAACGCTAACTTTTACGGTACTCACTCCCAGCCGTGACAAAAGACGTTATCGGATAACGGAAAAACGTTACAGAGCTCAAATAACGGGCCGGCCGACGTTCGTTATGGAAATTCTGCAAAAAATGCAAAAACTCGCATTGTTTTGTAACTGGCGGGAGATAAAAAGCACGTCGTGCAGATCGAGATGAGATCGAGAGTCGAGATTGCTTCCTCTTGTGACATTTAGCTTTTTTGGCGAGTGTTGCCTTTCAGTTGACAATTTCTGCGTTTTCTGCTTCGTGCCTTTCTCCCTCTATCCCATCTGGGAAACAAAGGACCAGTTCCACGGCACTCCTGAGGAAGAAATTCATCAGCCTCTCCCAGACGTGCTGGAGCTGGAGAACCCTTACAGTCTTCGGTGCTGCGTTTAGGAAAGGGTTTCCAAGGACCTGGGAACAGCGAAAACTCATTTTCGCCGTGCTTTTGCTATTCCAGAGTAAAAGACCTCGCCAAGGTATTCTTTCGGAACGACAGCAAACTAATCCCTGGTTCAAAATTTTGAATTTCCCGCAGCTGTTTCCACGAAAATTCATATCGCCATGGTTGTCACGACTACTTCGTCTCAACTATAACGTACTTTGTGCTAAGGGAAAAGTCAGCTTGAACGATCCGAAGTACGGAAAGGTTTGCGTTTACGTTAGCGTTTTTTTAGCTAAGGATATCTATTGTCGCTCCTGGACGGTGAGACAGACGTCGAGGACCCTCGGTCATTCGCAACGCTGTCACCTCCAAACCAACTAGTCGCAAGCCCGCGCTGGGCACAACAGTACGAAGTAGTGGTTGCGACTTCGGCGATGATTTGTAAGAAAAGGGTTTGCTCCCCGGCCCACACCGGAACTCGCGAACTGTACCGTAATAGGAGTGAAAGGAGATTGTCAAATGAAGGGTCCAATAGGGTAGCAGTGGAGATTGGCTACTCAGGAAGTATCCACATACCTAGCCCTTGGCGGATTACGCTCGGTAAATTGCTGAATTATGCCTTCCATTATCATTGTCTGGAATTATCATTGTCCAAATTATGGCAGTGAGTATGCTACATTATCAGTGCTGGAATTATGCCAATAATGGTGCTATACTATGCTGCGGTCCAATCTAATGGTACGGTGAAGTCAGTACAAACAGCCCTTGGCGGATTATGTTCGGTAAATTGCTGAATTATTCTTTCCAATATGCCAGTGATTATGCTACATTATGCTGGAATTATGCCAATGATGGTGTACCCTTGCACTCCTGTTGCACTTGGCAACGTTACGTTACATTTACGGTTACAACGACTCTGGGACCATGACAGCACGGCTTATAACGGGTAACATTCACCAGCGGTTATTTCCTGTAACATGCCTAGTACATATGCCTGGAGCATCAATCTTCAACCCATCATCGTAAGGTTATGCCGACCCTCTGGTCTCAGAAGTCCTTTTATGCCAGGGCATAAGTTTTAGACAAAATCTGAAGATTGTGCCAGAAATTATGCCAGCATAATCCGCCAAGAACTATACATGTACGTACATACACAATTTGCATGAAACATTTCTCTCTTTTTTTACTTGAAAGCACACAACCACCAGGAAGCTGACAAAGAAGAGACAGAAACAGAGAGAGGAGATGAGAGAGAGAGGAGAGAGAGAGAA
>NC_088650.1:18013971-18143971 GCF_964019385.1 Sycon ciliatum
GCTTTCTTTCTCACTGATATATGACATATCAGTGAGAAAGAAAGCTTGGAGCAGATATTGTTTAGCTAATGCCAGCCTCCGAGTCAGAACAAACACGATTCTGAGGTGAAGAGCACTGACGATTGCGTGATGAGTGCTGCGAAAGTGAACGCAGAATCTACATGTACATGTACATGTAGATTGCGACTTGCGGGAGTTGCTCAGTTCCCAGATAAGGAAGAGAGTAAGAGGATAAGAGGAGTCCTCTCGGCAGACGGTGCGAAACTGCTGCAAGTAGTACAGTAGTAGTAGGATGCTTGTCCTGCAATACATGTACACCGCTACACATGCCAGGTAAGAAGGGCATCCTATCCTGCAATACATGTACACCGCTACACATGCCAGGTAAGAAGGGCATCCTATCCTGCAATACATGTACACCGCTACACATGCCAGGTAAGAAGGGCATCCTATCGTGCAATCTCACGCGGAGACAGAGGCCGAAAACAAGAAACCCTCCACAGAACACAATTTGCCAATCATGGTCAGGTGGTAGAGGATTTGGACCCAACTCAAACACTGAAGTCTGAAACATGAAAGGAAGAATGTGATAAAGTAGTAGAACTAGGCCCGCTCAAATATAACAGAAGAGAATTCAATGAAGTGAGTATTGAGAGAGCCATGCGGTACACTCTCACAGAAAGGAAACGCACTATGAGAAGTGTACATGTATGTAAATGTTGAGACTGTGATCGTGATTGGCGAGGAGGTGAAGGCACAGACTGTGTATACATGTATTATAAGGCACCAAGGGCCTGAGCTGCGCTGGAAGTCAAAAACTGCACGCACGGCGACAGTTCTCACACGAAAGGGCGCCACAATTACGGATAGGGAGCCATGACTCAGCATGAGAGGAAGGGAGAAATGCAGTACAATGTACATCTATTGGCGAAGTAAAGTGTTACTTGTAAGCTCTACAAAAGTCGTTTTGCAAGACCCTTGAGACAAAGCTACAAAGAAGGAACTTACTACAGTCAACTTTCGCGTATAACGACACTCGGCGGGGCATCAGAAGCTTCCACGACAGTTCGCAGAAAACATTTTCGACGAACGACTGTTCGTCGAATCCTGTTCGTCCCCAAGCCATTTCGTTGACTGGCCCATTAGGTGACTGTCCTTTTCGACGTGTGAACTTCTCGCCGAGTGACAGGTTAGACGAAAGGTATTTTCATCGACAACCTTTGTCGAGGCGTGGAATTTCCTCGAATGACACGAAATCGACCTCTAAATTATACCTAACGAAACAAACGAAGGGAAAGGGAAATGTGCAAATGCAAGGCGTACATGGGGCGAGGACACAAACAAGTGGGAGCGAAAGCTTTCCATGGCGTGAGCGTGGTGGTGCAATTCTAACAGATGGATCAAAACAAAAACTTTATTACATATAGGTGCGCCCTCTCAACAATCAACCACATCAGATTCTGTTGATGTTCTTCAAGCAACTACGAGAACTGATAATGGAAGTGGATCTCAAGACGACCACCAAGCGTGGAAAAGAAAAGCTCATTCACCGCGGGTATGGCTACGTTGTGGACAAGGTTGGAAAGGATGGAGTAGTTTACTGGAAGTGCGAGGAGAAGGATGCCTTGAGCTGCAAGGGAAGAATGAGGACAAGGCACGGGCTGGTGACGGTGGTAACCGTGGTAACTGGCAACCACACTCATGCTCCGGATGCCATGCATGGGGACGTAGCCAAAGTACGGGACCAAGTATCCTCGCGGGCTGCCACATCGCAAGAGTCCACGCATCACGGCCGCTGTAAACTCTGCTTCACCTGCTACGGTTGGGGGTTGGGTGTCTGCCATCCGAAAGTGTTCTGAAAAGAACCACTCAACGCATGAGAGTCCGAGCAGGAAATGCTCCCCCAAACCCGACTTCACTAGCGGAGCTCGTCATCCCTCAAGACAAGAGGACACCACCACGGCGAACGGTGACGACTTTTTGAATTTTGTTGCACGACAGTGGTGCTGCGTCCGGGGATCACCGCATCATGGTGTACGCTACCAAGGAAGGCCTGGAGAGAAGTGTGACGTGTGGTACGTGGACGGTACATTCAAGACTGTTCCGAGGCTGTTTCTCCAACTATACACTGTCCATGGCTTGCATCAGGGTTCCAATATCCCTCTCGTGTATGCCTTGCTTCTAAGCAAGACTCAACTGTGCTACGAGAGATTTTTGTCGGCTTTGTTGGACAGCAGGCATATCCAGCGCAATGCAAAGATGCTGGAGCTCTACACCACGAACGCGGAGTTCGCTCTTGCGTGCAAAATGATCCCGGCGCTCGCCTTTGTGCCAACAGGAGATGTCATTGACTACTTTGAAGTTCTGGACAGCAATGCCCCCGATGCCCTGGATCCGCTGTTGAACTACTTCGAAGAATACTACATCGGCCGACTTAGGCAGAACGGCGAGCGTAGAACCTCTTCGTTTCCTCCAAAGCTGTGGAACGTGCACGAGCGGACGCTAAACAACGACAACAGGACCAACAACAAGATCGAGGGTTGGCATCGCCGTTTCTCTTCAACCATTACAATCATGTAGTCATCCGACTATTTGGAAGTTCCTTGAGGGAGTGAAGACGGAGCAAAAGGCAACAGAGAACACGCTCGAGCGTCTTGTTGCAGGCGAGGCACCGCCCAAGAAACGTACCAAGCACCCCAGTTACATAGCGACACACGGCTGAGAGCACTGGTAAGCTCATTTGAAGGCAGACCATCACTGGAATTCTTGTGCGGAATTGCCCACAACCTGTCATATCCAAATGTGTGAGGAGAATCCTGACAGAAATCCTTGTTTGTTTGCTCGATCATGAAGGAGCAGGAACTACATAGCTCAGCTCAACGTTTTTCAGAATCTCAAAGCATTCTATTGCCTTCAAGCACGTGATATCTGATCCAAATCTCCACGATGTAATTGTTGATAGTTTACAATGATCCTTCTTCGCTTTCTCTGTTGCTGCCTCGCAACATGGCTATGTCCCTTCATTTTCATCTGTGTTTTACACCTGTGTGTGTGTGTGCACTGGAAACACCACTTCATCTAAAATCAAAGTTCCTGTAGCCTAGTGTAGGTTTGAGGTGCTTCTGAAGCATGGTTTGAGTGGTTGTCCAACAGGCCAGGCGATGAAAAGACAACTCGTCTAGTAAGGCCCGGTAAGTTAGTCAGGGGGAGTCGACGAAAAGACCAGTCGTCGAACAAGGTTGTCGGCCAAAATGTCAGACGGCGGAAAAGGCTGTCGGCGAACGGGGTTGTCGTCGAACAGGTTTCGACGAGCTGTCGTTCGTCCAACAGGTTGTCCCCGAACAGTCGTGACACCGAAAAGTGTCCTTATTCGCGAAGTGTCGTATACCTGAAGTCCCATTATCTATTACAGTTGGATGGGACTTTACTCTGGTCATGGAAATTCTGTCGTTATTCGCGAATTGTCGCTATATCCTTAGTCGTTATCAGCGAAGTATTAGTTGACTAAAAATTCGATGAGGAGACAATAATTTTAGTATGGCAATAAGTAGGACGAGCTGAAGCGACATGTGGACTACTTTATTAACAATGTAAGCGATGGAGACGATGCAAGAAACAACCTAAAGGGTGAGGAAAACTACATGTAAGAAGAAAAAGGGCAATGGAAGAAAAAAGATGATTCGAACAAGTTTTCGTACAACACTCTTCAGGAATCACCGTTGTACTAAAGAACAAAATGAGAACAAAGGAAATAATATAGCAATCAAGGTAGGATGACACGATACAATGACAGCACTGGAATATCGAGGTGCGATTTCTCACAAAAGTGTGCAGAAAACAAGGGTATACAAGTAAGAACTAAGCGTGACAAGGGTGTATCAGCAACAAAAACAAAAAAGTGAGAACGAATGATAATAATAACAATAATAAACAAGAAGGTGACAAAACACATTTAGGCACAAGTGGCAACAACGTTGCCACACTACACAACAGAACATTATTTGAACAATTTTAGGGTAATAACACTATCTTTCTGAACACACAAATTCGGCTTGTGAATGCGCTGACAAACAGCTTCCAAAACTTGTAACTGCAAAAGATAACCATGACGAGCACGGCACAAAACAGAAAAACAGGAATCAGAATAAGTACGACAACAGTCAGTACTAGAAACCAAATGATTGTATACTGAAGACTTGTTATTACGAGACGGACGCACACAATCTCGACTCACGCGCACACCCTCACACTCACCCTCACTCAGCTCACCTTCTCCCTCACTGTCCGAATCAGAACCTACTCCGTCATCCACCGCGGTTTGACTCTCCTCCTCACTTGCATCGTCCTGCGTCTCACCTTCACCACCCACGCCAACCGTGAATGCCGTTGCCTTCACGTCAGTCGTCGTCCTTTCCGATTGTTTCCTTTGTATTTTAACCGTGAATTCATAGGTCCGGTTGTAATCTGCTGTAGATCTCCGTGGTCTGTCATTTGCTGCTTTGTTTTGTGGATTAGTTGTTGTTGTTGTTGGATGTGAACCTGGTGTTGTTGTTGGATGTGAAGCTGGTGTTGTTGTTGCAGCCATGGTTGTTGGTCTTTCTGTTGAATCCAGCTCTGGTTCCGGTGGGACAAATCGACCGCCGCGGGTGCTCCCCACCAACACAGACCTCGAAGGAGGAGGGTCAGGGGGAGGCAGAGGTGCTGTCACCACTCGAGGCACAGCCCCATGCAACGCACCCAAAGGCACAGACTTAGGCACACCCGAGGGCTGCACCAATGGCGGTTCCGCACGCACCTCCAAAGAGCTGCCAAGCTCAAGCCCGTCCAACACAGATGTCAGAGGGGGAGCGGCAGACAGCGGCAGGGAACTATCCTGCCATCTAGGTGATGGGTTTTTCCTAGGCCTCCCGCGTTTGGGCCTCTCAGATTGCGCACTGGGTGGAAGGATGTGAAGTGGAGTGTGTTGTTTGATACGTGCGTTCAGGTGCTGAACAGTCCTACCAACATACCGACTAGCACAATGTCGGCATTCGAAGTTGTAGATAACATGACTGAGGTGGAGGGTTGGTAGGACGTCCTTCCGCACCGTGAACGCACGCATTGTTGTGAAGACTGGCACAAAATGTGCTGCATAATAAGTACGACGGACGATAGACTTGACTTCGTGACACACTTTGATCGATTCCTGCCCCTTCCATGGCAAACATAGATAGACGGGACAGCCAGGTGGACCAATCAGCACCGATTTCGGTTTCTGCTCCATGGACAGAAAACAACAACTAATCCACAAAACAAAGCAGCAAATGACAGACCACGGAGATCTACAGCAGATTACAACCGGACCTATGAATTCACGGTTAAAATACAAAGGAAACAATCGGAAAGGACGACGACTGACGTGAAGGCAACGGCATTCACGGTTGGCGTGGGTGGTGAAGGTGAGACGCAGGACGATGCAAGTGAGGAGGAGAGTCAAACTGCGGTGGATGACGGAGTAGGTTCTGATTCGGACAGTGAGGGAGAAAGTGAGCTGAGTGAGGGTGAGTGTGAGGGTGTGCGCGTGAGTCGAGATTGTGTGCGTCCGTCTCGTAATAACAAGTCTTCAGTATACAATCATTTGGTTTCTAGTACTGACTGTTGTCGTACTTATTCTGATTCCTGTTTTTCTGTTTTGTTCCGTGCTCGTCATGGTTATCTTTTGCAGTTACAAGTTTTGGAAGCTGTTTGTCAGCGCATTCATAAGCCGAATTTGTGTGTCCAGAAAGATAGTGTTATTACCCTAAAATTGTTCAAATAATGTTCTGTTGTGTAGTGTGGCAACGTTGTTGCCACTTGTGCCTAAATGTGTTTTGTCACCTTCTTGTTTATTATTGTTATTATTATCATTCGTTCTCACTTTTTTGTTTTTGTTGCTGATACACCCTTGTCACGCTTAGTTCTTACTTGTATACCCTTGTTTTCTGCACACTTTTGTGAGAAATCGCACCTCGATATTCCAGTGCTGTCATTGTATCGTGTCACCCTACCTTGATTGCTATATTATTTCCTTTGTTCTCATTTTGTTCTTTAGTACAACGGTGATTCCTGAAGAGTGTTGCACGAAAACTTGTTCGAATCATCTTTTTTTCTTCCATTGCCCTTTTTCTTCTTACATGTAGTTTTCCTCACCCTTTAGGTTGTTTCTTGCATCGTCTCCATCGCTTACATTGTTAATAAAGTAGTCCACATGTCGCTTCAGCTCGTCCTACTTATTGCCATATTAGTTGACTGTACTTCTTTTTTCTTTTCTTTTTACAATGTAGCTGTAACTCGACTCGAGCCTTTTTACGGGGAAAGGAACTACATGTACTAGCTACTGTGTACTTGTTTTCACCCTCAGCAGCTGCATGCAGCATGGTTTATAAGCACCGCTGGGTGATTACCAGTTAGCCCTGCGAGATATTTGAGTAAAAGCCGTAAAACCCGATGCTGTTGGTTCCACTGTCCACATGCCATGATCGCTTTCGACACACCCTTACAATCACGTGGTAAAGATGTAAAACTTCTCTCTAGTGTGCATGGAAGTAGTGTCGCAACTGAGCAATATAGTATCAATGCCGATGTCAAGGAATATTCTAGAACACCGATACCAGAAAGAATCCGAATGCAGGCAGTAACATTCGAATATTCTTATTACTCGAAGTTCGTGCTGGGTTGCTGCATTGTGCAGCTCCGACCATGATCTCCTCCATAGCCCGCGTTGAGGACGAGAGTCAAGAAATTATGTTCTGAGAACTTTGAAGGTTGTTCTTCGGCCAAATCTACTCTTTCACTAGTGGATATTTGCTATCCACGCGATCAGCAGACAACAATGGCTGTTGGGTCTGATTGATTTAAAGTGACTGAGCCCCATCAGAAGAATACAGAATATTCGTTCATTTGCCAATGCAATATTCGGGGGAATATTCGCTCGAAGAAAACACCATTTCTTGCATCACTGCTTGATATTTGTGAATGCCTGGTATTCACAGAGTTCGAAGCGCCGTAGCTCATTCTCAAAATAGTTAATTGGAAGGCAATGTTGGCAAGGTGTTAAGCAAAGTCGAAAGTGTTGAGCAGTTTCAATATCTTTATCCAAATGGACGTGAGCACAAGGAGAACACAAGGAGAACTGAGGAAGAGATTCCGACAAAAGAAAAGGAAGAAAAAACAGTTTGTTGAATTCCATAAAGTACTCGGTCTGTTTTTTTGGTAATTCCCTTTCCGGCATCCAATCTTCCGGTTTGTTATTCGGCACGCAGGTATCTTTGGTACAGTGGACAGGTTCTACTTGGTGTCAGGGTCTGAGTTGTTCTGCATTGTACAATTTGTAGTTAGGGTGGTCCTTACGAAAGACACTGACTCTGTGGCTGGAGGTAGGAGTCACTCCCGTGTACTGCTTGATGATGGTGCCGACATTTGGCGTTTACTTTTAATAAAGTAGCTGTAGCGTTTGGGGGCAAAATACACATGTACCTTGTACTCAACGTGGTGGCTTCCCATTCTGTATAACAACATGTACTAACTTATACATGTACATGTACAATGATTATGTAATCAAGTAGCGTGATCCACTGACCACTGCCCGAAGAGTGCTCAATACCCATGCAGGGCAGAGCCTTCCACACAAGAGAGATGGAGAGATAGAGGGAGAGAGAGAGAGAGAGAGAGAGAGAGAGAGAGAGAGAGAGAGGTGGGGGGGGGGGGGGAGCTGGGGTGCGACTCCGAGTTTCATGTAGTCCCGATCCTGATCATCAGGCACAGACTGACTTATACAAGGCGTTAGCCTTAGGGTAATCCTGAAATAAAGATTATTATTATATTTTTACAATGTATATTGTATAATTCCGAGCCACCAAGCTAGTTGCATGGGTGGTGTACTAGTACTGCTTTTGTGCTTCGAGTCGGACCGCATTGTCAAGTACATGTACATAATGTATCTCATTGATCTCGTCATTATCTAGTAACAGTCGCTTTGTTACTGTAGGACTTGGCTAGTGCACAACTCCGTTGCGCTCGCCTTCCCCTCTTTGGTCTTTCACTAACCGTGAACCGTTCACTGACTGACCAACCTCCTGGCAACCCCAAATCTGGACACCTGTCAAAGCCAGATCTGAACGCACACGAAGTGGAAGTGTTGACTTCTTTCTTTCTTTCCTGTTTGCAAACTCTATCATGTAATTTGAGCTATGATTGCGTTTTTCCAAATTTCCAACATTCCCTGTGCTATCCTGAAGAGAAGGGAAAGAAAACGTCTGATAGAAGGAAGCGTCTTTGCATGCAAAGGTATATTTTTTATAAAATAAAACAAACAAACAAACAAAACCGAAAAAACAGCAGGAACAATGCATGACGTGACATGACGACAATGTACATTATGTACATGTATGTGCTGGGCCGGTACGCGGTACATGGATCGAGAGAACTACATGTACACTCATACCTCTTATCCGGGCGCTTCGGGACCGGACACTGCCCGTAACTTCGAGGGTGCCCGTAACTCCAAATAATACATCTTGATGGGGAAAAGGCCATCGATATGGCATATGACGTCAATATTTCTACGAAAAGTGACAAAAGAGTAGTAATATTTCCCCTGAAACTCGCCCAAATAGTGCCCGGTAGACCGAAGTGCCCGTAACTTCGAAGTCCGGATAACCGAGGTATGAGTGTACATTGTAGTAAAAAAGTGCATCTGAAGAGAGACTAGACGGCCGCGCGCGCCGCGCGGCACATGACTGCAGCCGATCCGGTTTGTTTACCCGTATTACCATGATTACATGGTGAGTGCGTTCGATTACACACTTGAATCGATTCATGAATCGATTCAAGTGCATTCAAGTCGTTCGATTTTCATGTCATGAGCCCTGGAATCGATTCGGAATCCATTCACTCTATTCACATGGGGTGATGTGAATACCGCGAATCGATTCATGAATCGATTCGTGAATCGATTCGCGCGTGTAATCGAACGCACTCAGTAAAGCATGCTAGCAGGGAGTCGTAAAATACGGTGTTTTACGACTCCCTGACGTAAAGCCATTTCCATCGCATGCGCATTTGTTAGGCAGTTCGCAGGGCAGATCTCTGTTGCCTTCAAAGGTTTCATGGTGTTTTACTTATTGCAGACATGGATCCGGGTGATGCCAAGGAGCCACTGCGCCATTACCGTCCGAAAAATGCTCCCAAATCTCCGTACACCAGAGTCAAAATCGACAGAGGGGCTCATGGAATAAGCGACGTGAGGTGTTTTCCTGAGCAGCAGGAGGAGGACGCTGACTTTGAATTTGTTAGCATGCCGGACTCCAGTCCCTCTAGCTCTAGCGCCGCCGGTAGGGGTGACTTGAAGCGTGCGGAGCGTGATAGAGCGAAGGGTCCGCCAACAGCGCCGCGACGTGCGCTACTCCAGGCACCTGTAGCGCCGCAGGTGAGGAAGGAAGCTCCCAAACTTGGACCACGCACCCCGGAGAAGGCAACAGGAGCAGCGCAGCCGGTGGCAGTAACGATGCAGCAACCAATGGAGGACAGTTTGTATGAGCCGATGGACATAATTGGCAAGCCGCTGAGCCTATTCACAAGTACTTCACCGTGTCCCACACCTCCATTAGGCGTCAAAAAGGAACACTCCCATGCCACAGTACAGAATCTGCCCGTCGGAGAAGGGTTTGAGGAATCATTTGAGTACGAGCCCCTGGACATAGTGCGGAGCAAGGCTGCGTCGCTAGGAAGCCAGGGCACTGGGACACTTACAGCAGGCCAGCTAAGAACTCTGGGTGCAGCATTCAAGTCAGGGGATTCAATGGAGCTGAATAGTTTGTACGTGCGGTCGCCCAGTTCGAACGGAAAGTCGCCCCTACTGGAGACAGGAGCCAACACTTTGGTGGATGACGGCGGTGATGGTGACGTGGTTGGTACGATTAGGAACTTGCCCGACAACGGTGGACTGGATGAGTCTTTCGAATACCAGCCATTCCAGGTGTCGTCCGGTATGTCCCTGTCCGCTGCGAGCAAACCCGTGAAATCGGCAACTCGAGAGGAGCAGGGCGAGGCGCAGAGCATGCAAGAAGACTACCTGGTGCCAAGTGATCTGGATCCCATGCTGGGGAACGCTGACGATGTTGGCGAGACGGCGTCGACTAGCGGTGGTCCGTATGCCTACACCGTACACGATCGCCGCTACACTGTGGACAGTGTCGACTCCCTGCCGCCGCAGAAAGGAACAGTAGCCGGCCCGATGAGTCAGACGGGCACTGACGGCTACGTAGTCACGCACAAGGAGTGGGTACGCATGTCGCGGCGCCAGCCACACGCAACACAGCTCGCAGCCGGCTCACGCACAACACAGCCTGCAGCCGGCTTCACCACGGATGAACAGGCACAGTACGTTGATCCTGCACAGCGCCTGCCTTCGCCTCTACCCGGTGGTACGCTTCCAGCTACCAGTAAGTTGTGGCTTACACAACATGGCACAGGTGGTTGAATTTAAATAAATTCGGGAGCTTTACACCACCACTAATGCAGCTGGTCTCTTTGCTGCACAATTTCAATCGCAATCGATTTTTCGGCCAGGAGCAGTCATCAGGATTGAGGGGAAACTGGTTAGGTGAAGCTATAGCCATACGACACAAGGTGGAGTGAACTACGCCTCGCGTCATAGAAGTACACGTACACCATCATTGAATGAATGATACATCTATCACGCACTGGACTCGCACACGCACACACACACACACACACACACACACACACACACACGCATACACACACACGCATACACTCGCACTCACACTCACACGTACACTGATACACACAAAGAGGGGTGAAAATTAAACATTCTCAAGTCCAACACACGGCGCTTCGGGCCAAGCCACACTCTACTTGCATAGTACATGTGTTACCATCACAGCGACCATGGTGAGGAAAATTCCATCAATCTAATGACACTGAACGACCTGCAGAGAGCTGTTTTGCTCCTTTAGCGCTCACCAGTAGCCGTATAAGATGTGGTGATGAAAAAGGATTGGGCGCAAATTGAAAACTTATGCAGTTCAACTGGTGCACTTGTTGCACTCAATAGAAGTGTCTAGAAATGTCACACAATCTAAGGCATTCAAGTGATACACCTGATAGCAGAGCTGAAGTGATAGCGCGCATGTCCATAGCTTGGACATTAGTTCATGCAGCGCTAGAAAGAATTGGACAGAAACTGGTGGAGAGAAAAAGCAATCATTCTGACACTGAACGATAGCGAATATTACCACACACATGTACATACTTGTACATGAAGAGTGTGACTGACTCAGACTTTGTCAAAGTTCGCTTGTCACTTGCTCTGTCATCATGTTGATCACATCAATGTGTTAGGAAATGCACCGTATTTTCTGGAGTATAAGTCGCACTTTGTGCACTGAAATTTACCCCCAAAACGGGGGTGGGGGGGGGGGGGGGTGGTGGGGGTGCGGCTTGTACTCTGATGATCATAATGGTTATAAACTAATAGGATAGAGGTATGTGTTTTGTAGCGAAACATGGGGGGGGGGGGGGGCTTATACTCCAGCGCAGCTTATATTCCGGAAAATCCGGTACCTATTGAACTCGATAAATTTTCATCTGTGCAATACCATTACTCATTCAACATCCTTTTACCTTCACCGATGAGCTCTGAAGGAGTGGAAAAGCTGTCGGCAACATCTTCATAATCCATGCCGTCTTTAGACTCTTTACCTAATGTCCTAAGGGTGGTGGAGGGAGTGGCGGCGATGTGCTAGCAGAATGCTGGTTTGCCAGGAACGCAATGCCGTATGGTGGACTATATCGAAATATAATATGAGTTAGCGTATTTTCCGGAGTATAAGCCGCACCCCCAATTGTTTGCCACGAAATACAGACATCTACCCTAGTATGCATCAATGTTAATTTGATCATCGGAGTATAAGCCGCACTGCCCTTTTGTTGGGTGAATTTTGAATGTTCAAAATGCGGCTTATACCCTCTGGAAAATACGGTATGTGGCCGAGTCTGTTGTACCTTTCTCTTTCTAGTACAGTACCCGAACACTTTTCAGTTATATCTGTTTTGAAGGTGTATTCTGGAAATCTGAATCACCCCCACGTGTGTGCAATGGTTCGTCTCCATTTCAATGTATCTACTTAGAAAGGCATGCAGCTAGCCAGGCAATCCGAAATCTATAAGCCTGTAAGTTGAAAAGACCTAAAGTGAGTATTATGTTAGAACATGCAGCTGCTGTGGATGTTCAGTGTTGGGATGATCAAGGTATTCGGATAACCTTGCTCGGACTACGAGGACGAGTGGAGTTGGCAGTGAAATTGTGGTTGCCAGGTAAACGGTGTTCAGGTCTGACGTTCTGAACATAGCTTTCGAGGCTTCACACCTCCCACTCGGGTATCTGTCAAAGCAAGAGTACATGAGCCCCAGAGTGTGCAGTACCAATGAGTCGCCGTCATGGGAAGAATTCCTGGACTCAATCAGTTTAGTGATTTAGCATACAGAAGCAAGGGTTATACAATCCTCTCTTTGCTTTTGGTCTGCCTTAACAGCATGAGAACTGCCTTAACAGCATGAGAACTGCCTTAACAGCATGAGAACTGCCTTAACAGCATGAGAACTGCCTTAACAGCATGAGAACTGCATAAACAGTGGTGTTTGGCTCATTTGTGAATACTCTGCGTGTTCTACAGGTGCTTATATGGATTTCGATGGCGAGGATAAGAACAAATCAAGCACCGTTTCAGGACCGCGTCTTCCTCTAACCCAGTCTGATTCCTCAGGTAAGGCTTTAGTCAGTACGTTGTGCATTAGAGGTTGAGCCAGGTGTAGTGCACTACTCTACGGTATGTTTATGGCATGATCCACAGTGCAAATAGTAGTTTTTCCTCCACACAGCGCGGTTTCGACCACAATAGGTCTCATCAGCGAAGGTTGATAATAGTGAATTATTCATACGTATCCGCCGGATGAGTACGCGTGGCCCATGCACCATGGAGATCAACGAATACAAACCAGCATATTGTTCCCTCAGCAATAACGTTACAAGCAAGCAAGCAAAGATAAATGACACCCCAGGCAGCGAAAACAAAGCGAAGAGAGGTGAGGCCATAGGCAACGAAAACAGTTCCAAAGCGTAGCCAGGGATTGTATAGTAATGACAAATAAGAATATTGAATGGCCAGAATTAATTTGGAAGCACAGTTTTATACATGTACCTACATAGAATGAAATGAAGAAGCGCGATCCCGCGCTTAGAGGTAACAGACTTGCTATGTGCTAACACGCGTGTGCATATCGTATATTTAGAAATCTAGAAGCTGGCCTGAAGGTATTCGCCAAGCAGACCAGCGACGAGCAAGTGCAACACTTGTTCTCATTTGCCGCTGTGATCGTGTACATGTGTTTGTGGTGTGTGTATGTGTGCGTGTGTATGTGTCACGGTATGTGTGTACACGCGCACATCTGTGTGTGTGAGTGTGTGTATGTGTATGTGTGTGTATGTGTATGTGTGTGTATGTGTGTGTATGTATATGTGTGTATATGTATATATAATAGTGTGTGTGTGTGTATGTGTGTGTGTGTGTGTGTGTGTGTGTGTGTGTGTGTGTGTGTGTGTGCGTGTGTGCGCGTGCGTGCATGCGTGTGTGTGTGCTTGTGTACGCGCGTGTGCATCCATGAATTCAAACTTTCCATCTACAGCTTCGTT
Organism: Sycon ciliatum; assembly: GCF_964019385.1. NCBI lineage: Eukaryota > Metazoa > Porifera > Calcarea > Leucosolenida > Sycettidae > Sycon > Sycon ciliatum. The sequence continues at coordinate 18,027,704 of NC_088650.1, forward strand.
CTATCAGCCACTTGTAAACCCTGAGCATTTCCTGCCCTCCGAGACATATTACCAGAGGCTAATGGACCTCAGCAAGACGAATCGCAAGCACCGTATGGCAATGATGCCGCCTCTAGACCCGAAGCTCAGCGCCAGCGAGGTGAGGATAGAGCATGCCGCTGGGATATGATTACGATAATATCATTCATTTGGATCGTTTGAAATCACTCCCGATACTCTGGTTATATGAACGCACAGGGTTAGCAGTGCAAAGAACACCCCTTATCCGGGCAGGTCGGGACAGGGAACTGCCCGGGACAGGGAACTGCCCGTAACCAGAAATTGCCCGTAACTCAGAACATACATATTGTATGAACATACGTATTGTATGTATTTTATTAAAGTAAACATTTTTCTTGCAATCGATAGTTCTTGGGCCTTGTTTCTTTGAAAAGCCGAATTTTGGAACTCTACTACAGGGTTCAAAAAGGTGCCCGATAGACGGGAGTTCCCGTATCTGGGAGGTACAAAGTAGGGACTAGGGGATTTTACTGTGGTAGCAAAAGTGCCATAACCCCCCTCCCCCCCCCCCCCCCGATATTTGTACTTTGTACTGTTGAGGCAACGAACTGAAATAATAAAAACCAACCAACCAACAACCCCCCCCCCCCCCCCCTCTCCAATATGCCAGTCTGCATTATGCTGTGTTGAAGCAAAATGCGAACGGTACATGATCCAAGAGCTGCAAGGTACCACAAAATTGTAGGTTATGAAGCTTTGCCGACAGACCTGTGTAAACTACAAGCATGCACAGACTCTAGTGGTTGATGGTTGGTAAAATTTACCAACCTTGATGATGCTGCCACTTCATATTTACACGCTGAGGAACCAGAAGGAAATCAGGTGTAAACCAACACCAACGCACCTTCATTAGCCTCTTTTCCCAAACTTTTAACATGGCTAGTAGCGCTCTGACCACTCGATGCACGCATTATGTGGACAAGAGACGTAATTTTACATATGGATCAAAGCGGAATGTGTGCTGATGATGGTCAATAGCTAAAACATTTGAATTTTGATGTATTCGAATTTATCCACGCTACTCACAGATCAAGTAGTTAGTGCATCAGAGGCAAGTCACAAAGTGCACACTCGAGAAATAGAACTTGAACAATCACCAAACTCATTTAAATAAATGAGTCTACCCGTATGCCACTTCAATCTCATCTTCACAAACCTACAATGCCGTGTCTGAAATGATTCAAAATTCTTAGGCTTTGGGTGGAAGAGTAGGAATGTTCAAAGTACATGTTTGCACACACCAATGTGACCATCTTCTGTTCATTGAGAACTTGAGGAATTTTCACTCCCATGCTAGTGATGTGTACTTGTAAGCGGAATGGGTGGGCCAAGATCGCATTTTACTAGAGTGATGGTGCAACTGATGCTTGTGTTTATTGCAATGCTGCTGTACACAGCAATATCGACATCGTATTGTCCAGCACCTACTGGAGACGGAAGAGTCCTACATCAAAACACTCAGGCTTCTCTTGGACGTGAGTTAGAGCATTTGAAAACACTATAGTATTATCTTGCTGGCCTCAAGCGAAGATCCCTGGTCCGAATCCTGGTGGTGACAGTCAATTTCTTCAGACTTTTCCCGTTTGCATCTTTCCCTCAGGCCAGTGGATACTATAATAATGATAATGGCACAGTGTGCTTGCGAAAACAAGAGAACATTGTTATTGACTTGGTGTCATAGCCAGGAGTATGCATGCATGACTATGCTGTAGGTAAGCGGGCAAATTATGCCCTGGTGCAAGCAGTAGCATTGACTGTGCATAAGTATGGGCTTCCAATGTGCTATTTTTTGCAAGGCCTAGTCAGTCTTCGGTGGGATTATGATTGCAGAAAACGAGGCAATATGTGTGGCCCAGGGCCATGTTTGCTTGGGCATATGTGATTGTGTGAATTGTCACTCTGATCATGGGCCAGTGCTGAATATTTGGTGAAAGGAATGATTTACCGTGATCATTTGAAATGATCACGGTAAATCTATTCACAGTGAAGGCACTGTTGTGGGAGTTAAAGAAGTGACACTGAGTTATGTTTGTGTACTGTCGTGGACATGGAAATCCGGTCGAATGACCGGGGCCGGCGCCCTCAGTGCGTACAGAACGTAACTCGTTGCATACGATGAAGCGTCGAGGTGAACGCGCCAGACGCCTGCTGTGAGTTGATGTCGTTCACAGCTACTACCGTATGCCCACTCACGGCCGCATGGCCATCGCCCTGGGGCCGCTTGTCCTCCGACTGGATTTCCATGTCCACGACAGTAGTTGCACGTATGTAAAATGTCCATGTGTGCGCATGTAAATGCATTGTCTGTCTATTCGCAGACGTACGCACCAGCTATTGCCGACCTGCCGAGCCGCACAGGCCTAGTGCGTCTGCTCGAGAAGCTGCGCGTCTTCTTCACCACCATTCAGAAGATCTTGAGCCTCCATCACATGTTCAAGATTGGCTTATCCGGCCCAGTCTCCGACTGGAGCAGCAAGCAGAAGATAGGCACTGTGTTTGAGGGCGGTGTAAGTTCCCGGTGATCTTCTGTGCGGAAAGCGTTTATATGATAATCTTGTTGACGATAGCACAATTGCATTTTAGCTACTGCACTGGGAGAAGGGGTAAAATTATATTGAATGCAATAGAAGCGCTGTTCGTTAACCTACAATTCAGGAACCTACTTCAGTATTCAATAGTCCAGCAGAGATTCCCGATACACAGACTCAACCCCCCCTCCGAAAAGAAGATTTGTTTATGTCGCTGCACACCCCATGGGTACATCCACATCTTCTCACTACTCCCACGCCAAGAAAAATAAGATTGTGTGTGTGTGTGTGTGTGTGTGTGTGTGTGTGTGTGTGTGTTCATGAGCCCAAGTATTTATACTAGTACTTCAAGTATGTGGGAGTTTCAGGGGGTGGCGGCCGTTGGGCGCTTCAGTAGCAAATTTTAGTCATCTTTCCAAGATTCCTTTTGGATCTCTCTCCCCTGTGCTGGGGAGACCCATGTGACCAATTTCTGGTCCTGAGCAAGTGCACACGTGTGTATGCGTGTATCTTTGTTACCACTGCAGTTTTCCAAAGCCATGGTCGTGGAAGTGTACAGTGAATACATTGAACAATTCTCGACGGTGTCAACGGCTGTGCAGACCGGCCGCAGAACTCAACATCTGTTTGCCGAAGTCCTGCGGGTATGTAACAGTTGGAAATGGAGCCTGTGTAGCTTTGACAATGGAAACATCATAGCAGGCAATGAACTGAGTGCCTGTCCCTGCTAACAGGCAGGCACACAGTTCCTGTGACTACCGTGCTGATCCACGTGCGTATACTTCATTCATGTTAGGCATGCAGGACTATCAGGTTGTGCTGCGCTGGATCCATCTCTGCTGATTGGCTGTGTGGATCTGTTTTCGAAACCTGCTCGGTTTCACAGGGTAATTGCCTTTTTTGTATTTCCCCGTTTTTTCTAGTGTTGCGACCAAGAGAATGGTCTGCGGCTGAATCTCGAGTCTCTTCTTCTGAGGCCTGTGCAGCGCTTTCCACAGTTTCTGCTCATCATTCAGGTATGGCATGGGAGACACATTGAATTTGGAGCTTTGGAGTTTTTGCCATGAACCTCTGAGTAACAACAAAGTAGCCCTATTTTACTTCCTTTTGTGTACCTCTTGCGTAGTATGCTCTGCCCATTCCGGGCATTTGAGCACTATTGCAGGTTAAGGTGCACTGCCTCTGGATTCGGAGCCCACTTAGCGCAAACATGCATACTAGTAAAACGAAATTTGGTTTCACACACAAAACCACTGACGAAGTCAGACTGGAGTACATGTCTCATGCTCAATATTTTTGTTGATGCGGAACTCTGAACATTAATTGGGAGAAATTGCCTCAAACGTTCGTGTTACTGGTACAGGGGTTCCTCTGTAGTTGGTCTGTCTGGATATACCAGTTTGATCGTTAACCTCCAGCTGCAGGGTCCAAGGGCACAGTTATGGTGGCCTGTATGTCTGGAACCAACCATCCAGTTTACACAACCACATTCTATTCATGTTAGAGACTTGGCCAATATCCACGGACTGCCTAGGGTGATTCAAAACGTTCAGCTTCTCCAGACTTCACCCTGGAATTGTCAGTGGGATAGTGCCACTTTGGTAGCATCTGTTGATACTGGCACATTGTATGCTGTTTGAAGTCCATGCTGAAGTCACATATCTGTTTGACCCCGTTTTGGATTGCTCTGTCCAGGACCTACTCCGCCACACAGAGAAGGATCACCCGGATCGTGTACCCCTCCAGCTGGCACTGACGCGCATTGAGAATGTCACCGAGCAGCTGAACCAGCGCAAGCGACTCAGCGACCAGCTCCACCTGGTCGACCGCCTGCGCAACCGCATCATGAACCTGCCACTGGTTAGCCTGCACAGTAACATTCATGTGTTGTTGTTATTGCATAGAGTGTGCTATTCGCACAGTACAACAGTGGAGCAAGGCTAGTTTATTGCGACCCTGAATTTCATGCAGCCGCTCAGTGCAATCATCTGGAAACATGTTGTACTGTGTACTTTGCTCCGTCTTTGCGGAATTCAAACCATTGGGTGGAGGGGGTGCTATTCATATTGAATCTGATTCTTTGAATTGTGATCCACACTAAGTCAAGTCTCCAAGAGAGAATGCATGCGCTGGAAAATACTACTTTGACAATGGCGTTCAAAGCACTGGATCATCACAGTATTTCTTTGTTTTTTCCTTCTGCTTCACGGTCTTTTCAAGGATATGTTTGCGGAGAAGGTTCGCCTTGTCAGCCAGGATGAAGTTTGCCAAGTGGTGAGTGATACAGCAGGCCCAGAGCGGCTACTTTCTTGTTCTTGACACTGTTGTGAAACTATGCACCGTCCAGGTGTTACTTGCCGATGGTACTGATTGTATGGTAGTCCAGTGGGTGATGTGATCCCTGGAGAGCTTGTCACAGAGAAGCAAGACAAGGCACAGTCACCGGCAATAAGTGTAAAGTTCTCCGATAATAATTAGTAGGAGACTGGCTTGCCAGGATGTCAATCTGTGATTGGTTATCTGAATTTGGTCGAGGAGGTGAAGGCGGCGAGGGAGGGAAGAAAAGCATTCGCGGCCCACAGAACGTGAGCTCATCAAAGCAATTGGCCTCCAAACACCTCCTGGTTCTCTGGTCCCAATTGGCTATGCACATCGCCTTTGCCCTTTCATACCTTGCCCAAGTGCTCGAAAGGGTACATCATGGTTCTGTAAGCTCACATGATTGTATTGTGAACCAGACACTAAACCAGATGGTGTGTTCGCCTGCAGCCACGCAGGAGTCCGTTGCGGGACAAGACAAGGCCTGAATTATTTACAACCAGCATGCGTATAATAGATGAGAGAGAGACTATACGGAGAGGGACAATACGGAGAGGGACCATACGGAGAGGGACAATACCGCGACAAACACTATACACTACACCAGACGCTACGGAACATGTTCTCTATTCTGAGCAATGTTCACCGTTGCGTGGTGATTATGTTAGACTCACCCAACACTATTCATGCCTAGCTGCCAGGTCAGAAGTGCTACTGTGGCGCTGAGCAATGGAATGGAACACTCCGGTGCTGGTTACTACAGCAAGTCATGATTCTACCATTCAGGCTAACTATGCTATTCTTGTCAAACTACTCTCTTCATGCGTTACACGTATGATGCTCTACACAATGGTCAACTTTGAAAAATCATGTATCCAGTGCTAATACAGGGGTGTAGCAGCCGATCCGGCCGCAAAGCCGGACCACTTTTTTTTATCACAATGCCAAAAGTGCCCGGAATGCAGGATTTTGCACCCTTATTTCAAAATTTTCCCCGGGGAGTCACCCCCATACTCCCCCCCCCCCCCTCCGGCCGAACCACTTCCAATAGCAGTGCTACGTGCCTGTGATACACTGAGCTAGACTGCAGACTAAGACCCCAGTCTGGCCTTACATACACCCAAGCCAATACTGATCATGGCCATCATCATGTTTGTTGGCATTTCTCTGCAGAAAGTCAAACTTGGAAAGTCCTTGTGGAAGAAGCGCTGTCTGTTCCTCTTCTGCAATCAGCTTGTCTGTACGTCAGTTCTCCGGCCGTCTTCGCCATTTGCTTTACGGTGAGGAAATGCTGTGTGTAGTTCCTGTGCTTTTTTCATTAGCACTATGCACGCACGATTGCTCATCACCCATCCCAGGCATCTGGTATTCTTTGCATCAAAGCTCCCAACACTCTGTGTCCAGTATTCCTCAGGCAATCTGAAAAATAGCTTTTTCCCATCAATCTGCTTACTAATCCATCCGTGCACAAACGAGAAAGGAAAAATTCACTGCAACTCCGGGTTCCGGCTCTTCACCTCATCATCAGGCAACTTTGATACCTGTACGGCGTTCGTGTAGTTTCCTTATGCATGGCTCTGTGCTCCAAGCAGCGTTGCATGGTACTGGTAATGTCCGCCTGCATTCTTTGCTAAGCTTAGCTTTGCCGGCTGTAACGCGGACATGCCAACTTTATAAAAAAAATTATTACCGATATTATTTTTTACTTTTTCTTCAATGCTGTAATTTCTGTGCATATCTTACTGTGACTGTAGAAGCCCGGACGACTACAGCTACAAGTTCAAGTGGAGAAAACGCCTCCAGGATGTCACCATCATCGCCAGCGACTTGGATGAAGAGACTACCTCTGCAAAAGTCGTCTCCAAGCAGTTCAAGACCGGGCAGGCGGAGGAGACCTACTTCCCCAAACGTAAGCTGTGAAGGTGTATAGTTGGCTTGGTTGCCAGGTTATTAACCAGGGACTTCTATACACACTAATTTGGAGGCTTGGCAGATGACATCATCAAAATTATTAAAAAAAATAATGAATTCTCTAGCCTGTACTGCGTGGTGCCGTTGGAACAGCACTCCGGCTCTCAAACGGAGTACTAGTGGGATCAATTAATTTACTTTGGTATTCAAAGTCAAGATATTGAAGTGTTTTGTGGATCCTTCTGTATTGTTTGCCGTGTGCATTGTGCCGCAGCGGATGGAGGCGACTTGGCATTGCAGCTACGGCACGAGAGATCGGTGCTGCTACACGATATGAGAATGGTCACGAAGATTGCTGCGCTTGTGGCAACTCTGCGTCAAGAAAGGCTGGTGAGTGTTGTTATTATAGATAATCCGTGTGACCGGTGCGTACTACCTGTGCGTACTTCAATTCACCAATATCACCTAATGTAATAGACCCCGCAGGCAGTGTGCAAAGATGTTAATTCTCCGCTGCTGGACCATCGTGTGACACTCGTCAGCGGCTCTCCCCACCTTGCTGCAAAGCCCACTGCAGCCAATGCGAGCGGTGTTGCAAGTCCAGCTGCACAACAGCAACAAATGGATTCAAGAAGAGTCTAGGAAATCTCGCTAGGACGTTGATGCGAGACAGCACCTCAGCCCAACTCTCCATGTCTGTCGGCCCCTCACACAAGGGGACATGTAACCGGAAACGGCAATGTTCAGGACAAGACAGGTGTGTGTGTGTGTGTGTGTGTGTGTGTGTGTGTGTGTGTGTGTGGGTGGGTGTTTGTGTGTGTGTACATGCATACATGTGTGTGTTTACGGTACTTTCCCTGTTTCTCTAGCCCATCACCATGCAGGCAGTACAGGAGGCATCACAGTCCATACAGAAAAGACTCACTGTTGTGGAGGATGAGCTACGCCGTTGTGAAGCGTATCGCCTCGACATCGGCATTCCTGAATCGTGAGATTGCTAGACAGTGTTTCTTGTAGACATATCAGACAGGACCCGCTATCGTGATTTGCTTGGCTTGGGGTGTGTCTTGACATAGATCCAGCATTCCAGGCCTGGCTATAGTAGTGAAGTGCTCTTCCCACAATGAGTGCAACAGTTTACCACCCGGCTAATTATTTGCCTCATTGACTGTAACAAGACTGACTACAGCCCTGGCCATAGAAATCCAACCTCATGAATGTTAGCGCCGGGGGCTATGCAACCCCAGCACCACACACACACACACACACACACACACACACACACACACACACACACACACACACACACACACACACACACACACACACACACACACACACACACCACTCTGTGCACTGGAGCACGGCACTACTTTGTTCATGAGGTTGGATTTCTCTGACCAGTACTGTGTGTACTCGGAGGACCATCGTTTTGCTCTCACTACAATCATGTACTAGTAAATGACTTGCATAATCCAGGTTTGAGTCCAAGAGGGACAAGGCACGACCCAGCATGATCAGCTGAGCTGGTCAGGCCGTAGGAAATCACAGGTTATTTAAAAAACTGCTCCTCCTGTTTCTTCTTGAGCCTGCCATAGTTTATTCTTGTGGAGTTCGGATGCTTGTTGCCTTGATGATTCGCTGTGCCACTACGGGTAACCATGACAACTGTTTGCCAAACTGTAACTGTCGCCACGGTGACTGTTTCATGTGCGTGTCTCTTTGTCCAATGAAATTGAATTATTTATTCTTTCCATTCAGGTCTGGTCGCACATGCACGTTATTTTTTGGCAGCCCGCTACAGTGGAAAGTCCATGTCATTGGCAGAAAGGGACGGGGTTGCATGTATGGAAAATTTCGGAATCACTGCTCACTAAGAGCGTCAACATAAGTATGCAACCAAATGGGACCTGTGTGTGTGTGTGTGTGTGTGTGTGTGTGTGTGTGTGTGTGTGTGTGTGTGTGTGTACGTACTATGACTGTGATGTTCAGCATGACTGGCAGCAGTATCCGACACCTCAGCTTCATCATGTCCAGTCCGTCCGCTCGTTTCAGCTGGGTGAAGTCGTTCAACCGTACCAAACTCATGCTGGGTGAGTGTTATGCCTTGTCTAAGATGTTTTTTAAAAGAATTGAGTGTGCCGTATTGGATCATCACAATTAAAGGGGAAGTTAAGGCAAAAATTAAAATGTCACCAGTTGTAGTCTCCGGGGTGCTGAGTCGAATGGTCTTGGTCTGAGGAAGCTGAGACGCCCCCCTCCTCCTTTTTCCCAATCGAACTCGCCACTTCCACCGAAACTGGATGGCTGCGCCTTACTAGATGGGGATTTGTAATTTTGTATGCAATGTGTCACTAAAAGCGCTATTTCGTTCTTATAAAAGCGCGGATGACCGCGATTGGACCATGTGGTGTAGTCTTTTGGACGCTGAGTCGACTGGTTTTGGCCCGGTATGAGAGGGCTGCGATGCAGTGTTCGGCCCTTATTCCAAATCGAACATGGTTGAATAAGCGGTCACGTGCTCATGCGTACATCAGTCACCTGGTCACCGTGCCTGCTAGCTACAACTTTCACACCAAGGTCCAGCTCAAAGGTTCAAACATTCAACTTGAGTGACGGGAAAGCGCTCTGACAGGCTGTAAGTTGTACTCTGCATGCACGGTGACCAGGTGGCTGGTGTACACATGAGCACCTGACCGCTTATTCGACCATGTTCGATTGGGAATAAGGGACGAACGCTGCATCGCAGCCTTCTCGGACCATAACCAGCCAATTCAGCGCCCAAAAGACTACAACATATGGGCCAATCGCGTTCATCTGTGCTTTTATAAGAACGAAATGGCGCTTTTAGTGACATTTTGCATGCAAATCCCCATCTTGTAGTGCACAGTCACCCAGTTTCGGTGGAAGTGGCGAGCTCGATTGGGAATAAAGAAGGAAGGGAGTGTCTCAGCTTCCTCGGACCAAGACCATTCGACTCGGCACCCTGAAGACTACAACTGGTGAAAAATTAATTTTAGTCTTAGCTTCCCCTTTAACTACGTAAGTAAACCAATTTAGAAAACATTCCCTACTGGATGTATGTTGGACGTGATCTTTGGGTCTTCATCTTCATGTGAGGTTGTATACACACCCAGGAAATGGACATGTCTTTAAGTGGGTCATGTGCTGCCAGTGGTGATTGTTGCCATGTATCGGACTGAATTCATCCACCTGTATTGTACAACTCGTGTTGCACTTCAAATAAATGTACAACGTCCTTCTGACGTGTAGGCACTATAAGGCAGCTGAAAATCGCAAATAGTAATTATTCCAATGAAGTGGCTGCAGTGGAGCTTGCGCACATTAAGAAAATTAACAATTATTCCAGACCGCAAATGCTTCCCAGTTGTCACTACATAGTACACTGTATGTGGTGCTGTGAAGTGACTTCCCCAGTGTTGTCCTGATTGATTGCTGTTACTTGCAGCCGAGGCCGATACGCCGAGCTGGCTTCACTCGGGCAGCAACGGTAGCGGGCTGACGGCTGATCAGATCCGTGTGTGCAGCCTGGAGTCACCGCTGCTTGTGCATACTGTGCCCGTCATGCTGACCAGGGACTCCATGACAGTTAGTGCGACACATGCACTCAGTGTAATCAACTTATTATGAAGAACACAGAAGACGTGAAGTCTGGAGAGCGGGGTGCACCAAAGAAAAATCAGATCAGTTGCAGTTCAATCTAGTATTACCTCTTGGCAGTCTGAGTTGCATACACCAGGTTACCTATCATGAATGCATCAACGCGTGCGTCTAGATGCATTCAGGCCTAACTACATGCCAAACACGGTGTGTAGCCGATGACTATTGTTCAGCTGTACAGTACTACTGTCAGCAACACACCACTAGTGTGCTGTCAGCGGGATCACACTGCCACTGAGTACAAGTCTGATCCCTAAAGCCCGGGCGTATTCTCTGACTGCATTTTAATAGTATACCCTTACTGAGCACTCTGACTGTTAACATATTCTATATATAAACTTTGGCTGATGTAAGTCCAGACTCATTCCTATCCAGCATTCTGACAACCAGGGCCTGTTGGCACAGCTGAACATAATAAGAGGACTCCCAGTGAATATGTGGGCCTAGCAAACAAGCTAGGGTTCCCCGGTGTGGTGGTGGAACCCACCTCCAATCCACCCTTCTCCTGATCCACCCTGACCGCTCTATGTCCTCTCCTTGGCACTACATCCCATGTGACAGATGGAGCTTGGCGTTCAGGTCACCGTACCCAACACACTGGAAGGCATGACGCAGTATGCACCACCCTACATCTGGGTGTGCAGTAATGGAGGTGCCACGGCTGCACAGATCAGCATCATTGCAGGCGTGCACGTGGATCCCGTCATCGTCGAGTGCTTTCAGGTATTGTGAATGAACAGAATTTCTGCAGGAAGATTATGTAATACCAATGACTTTCTGCAAAGTTGTGGACTTCAGAATGATCATGTAATTAACTGTGGCAAATGGTCTGGGTATGTATTATTATTATGTGTGTGTGTGGGGGGGGGGGGGGGGGTGCGAGAGTGTGTGCCTGTGGGTGTATGTATGTGTATGACTGTGTGTATGTCAATGCATCTGTGTGTGCGTGTGCGCGCGTGTGTGTTGTACCCCTTTTCAGTGCGTCCAGTCACGTGTGCTGTGCATGATCTTCGTACCGGGTGATAACAGCACTCTGAAACCTAAGCGTGGCGGTACTGACACCAATGAGCCGGAATCCACTGTATGGATTGGTACGCAGAGCAAGACGTGAGTAAGATGAGGAGAACATGATACAGCTAAGGTAGTGGTTATGCGATTACATCATGCATTGAGATGCTTTGGTAAAGCGGTGACACAGCGATGCACCTGGACAAGCGAAACCGCTGTCTAATACTGTATACTTGGCGCCTATACGTGAATCCACCGAGTCACGCTGGCTACTCGCAACGTTCCCAAAAGCGGGTTTGCTAGTTCACCACCATGACATCACTTGCTTGACCTCTATAGCTCTCTTTACGACCGTTTAATCGATATTTAGTCCAGTGCATTTGAATAGCAATGGTTTTCAGACCTATGGTTGCTCACGCTGGTCCGATCTCACCTCCCTCCCTCCCCCCCCCCCCTTCCATTGAGATGCTTTTGTTATGCATTCACATGTTGAATGGGTCAAGTGTGGACTTTGTACAAAAAGTGCATTTCAGTATCTTAGACGCACCATGATTTTGTGATCTTTCACCTTTTATAGTTCTAACTTCCCATGTATGTGTGTGGTAGCTCCATGTGACTATGTGTATATCTGTGTTATCTCCATGTAACTGTGTGTCTGTGTGATCTCTATGTGTATGTCTGTGCATGCTACAGTATCCAGGTGTTCAAGGCTGGCATGAGTGATGCCAGGATGCCACTACTTCAGCTCAAATGCGTCGACAGTGTCCTTTCGCTTGAGTAAGGCACCACTCTCATTCTGCAGTAGACTAGTAGACTGTGACAGGCACACATGTGTAGCGGCAGCAGCCGCTGGAAGACATTGGTGCAGTGTTTCTCAATTTCCTAAAGCGATGGAACATTATTGTTATGAACCCGAAATATTTCTTATCCCCCCCCCCCCCCCCACAACACACGCACGCACACACACACACACACACACACACACACACACACACACACACACACACACACACACACACGTACACACACATACATACACACACATACACATGTACCCACACACGTACACACATTGCATACACACACACATGTACACGAAAACACTCACATTGTGACACAATGCATGTGCCGGATTGTACTCACCACTGCCCCCCCCCCCCTCCTCCCCTTCCCTTCCACCCTAAACCCGCTTGTCACAGAGGCCAATACTGATCGGTTTGTGCTGTTCCCACGCTGATTAGGTACTTCAATGAATATCGCTTTGCTGGCTTGGCTGATGGAAGTGTAGTGATGTTCAGCAAGAACTCCAGTAAGTTATGGATTGTCTGTTTGTGTGCTGTCAGTTTTACACAACATGTTTTGTAGGCCTATTGCCCAGGGGAAGGGGAGGGGGGGGGGGGGGAGATATATCTTTGCATCATTTGGGAATCGAAGCAGCGACTGTGTGTTTGGAAAGCCACAGAGTACATGTAAACACTTTGTCAGCTCACACCCCGTGCACAGAGACCTACTTGAGTAGGCGAAACTGACAGGTCTATAGGAAGAGCTGGAATGCAAACACGATGAATCCGTTTCATCACTTTTCGGATAACGGCCAAAACAGGATGTACTTTATGTGCGGTTTGTATCTAAATCCGTATTTGGGTTCCAGTTTTGAAATGGTTGTAGTCAGATTTTGAATGTGAAATTTTGCCTGGTGGTGCCCCTAAACCTTTTGATCACACTGAGCTGAAAATCTGATTTTCTCACATATGGCACTTATCAGATTTTGCATCTCAGCTATTCATATGCAATGAGTTCATGGCTCAGCTGTTGCTTACAAATATGGCGTGCTTCTGGAGCTGATGTATGTCATGGATATGACTGTGTGCGAAATCTCCTCAGGTGGACTATGGGATTCGAATAACTGCTCTCGTGTCGTCTTGACAACGCAGCCTGTGACCTGTGCCGCCGTGTTTGGCGAGGAGGTGTTCCTGGCAGCAGGGCACGACATCCACGTGATCAGCACGCTGTCGAATACCGTTGTGGTAAGCTTACTACATGTACAGCCAGGGCTCAATGAAATCCAGTCATGTCACTCACATACACACCGGGCGTTGCGCAGCCCTAGACCTGCAAACACTGGGCCGCGAAAAAGGCACAAACTGGACGTGACTGGATTTCATTGAGCAAGACTGCAGCATAAATGTTAGCCGTTTGCCCATTGGGGGGGGGGGGGGGCCTAGCACCACACACACACGACTCTGCTCACTTGAGCACGGAGCTACTATATTCATGAGGTCGGATTTCTCTGGCCAAAGCTGTAGTTCAGCAACAGTGAAGTGTTTGTTCGGCGTCACTCATACTTTAGCTAGGAATGCACATGTACTTAGCATAGGTTAGCAAGATTTCAGTTTTATTTGGCTTTGTCTGAACCCCCCTCCCCAATTTCACCCTCCCGCTGCTTGCAGGAGACGTTCAACAGTGCGGAGAACGCAAACAAGAAGAAAGAGGTGCAGGCTGTTCACGGTATGCTGGGTATCGGAATTGGCCTGTGGCTATTCCACAGACACAGTGCCTTCATCAAGCTTATCCATGCCGAGACCAAGGAATTCATGCAGGAGTTTGACATCCAGTCAACGGTTCGACGCCACCAGAAAGGTACAGAGCATTCGTTTGCAGCCACCTATTTTGTTGTTGCTGCTGCTGCTGCTGCTGCCATTGTCATCCAGTTGCCGTCATCGTCGTTGTTCCATCATGGTTGTGTATGGATACACATAAAAGGATATGTATGCTTGATTTGCTTGTGCATGTATGCAACTGTGGAGCCGCAATGTTGTGGTTGTCATCGTTTCCCTCATCATTATCCTCATCGGTGTTGTTCATATCCTGTTGACTGTGTTGGCAGAGCTCGGCCTTTCTGACACTGCCGTGGATCACCTGTATGTCACCAAGCTGGAGCACTCACCCGGACAGCTCTGGATTGGAACTAGCTGCGGTGTGGTGGTCTTGCTGCCTGTTCCCAGACTGGGTGGAGTGCCAAGGGTAAGCCACATTCTCGCACTTGCTTGCTGGGACTTTCCCCCCATTCAACTGGCTCAAACTAATGAATAAGTTCACTTCTGAATCTCGCTTCAACTGGTTTGCTTTGAAGCTGAGGGTGCAAGCTTAGTTCATGCTTGATACTATACTCTGGTGACTCAAGACAAGGTTACGTGTATTTTGAAGATGCTGTAGCACAATCATGTACAGCTATGATGTCCCTGGCTTAGCGATGTGCAACTGACGTGATGCAGCTGGCCTGCACGAGGCATTGTTATATAGACGCAAGTCGTGCATGATCTCACCAGCGTTCACCAGCAGAAGGCCACCAGAGACTTGTCTGGCGAACCATATTCAATGTAGAAACACATGCACTGCGTTTACAACCCGTGGTTTCTCCTTTTGCCCGCTGGCTTTTGTTTGATTCATTCCAGTTCCTGAATGTTATTGTTATTGGTGCACATAGACTCACTTTGCATGCAAAAACTTGCAAACCATCACAATATTGATGATTTTCAGCTTCACTTAACCATATTTTTCGGGGGGGGGGGAGGGGTTAAAATACAACTATGTGCCTGACCAGGAGTTGACTGAAGAAAAGGTGGCCCATGGGCAAGAGGTCATGGTTGTACACTGTTGGGGAAAATAAAGTATGCTAGCTATATGCTACTAATTTTCATGCTGAAAATCAATCATCAGGAGACCGATTTTTTTCTGTGTGTGCATCACATGCGTTGCTAGGTGATGGGCTCTCCTCTCATCTCTCACCACGGCAACGGGGGTCCAGTTCGAATCATCGTCCCGGTGACATCCCAGATGCAACTGTCGGTCAGTGACCAGCCAGTGCAGTTTCCCGGGGACAAGCCAATGTCTTCGCCACCATCCCTATCACCATCACCATCACCATGCCCAGCACCCGGACAAAAAGGTGTCGCATCTCCTCTGGCGACTGGCTCAGCGCAACCTTTGCCTGTGAGCTCAGCAAAGAAAGTTAACATTACCAGTCCAAAACGTCCACCTGGGCCGCCTCCCCTACCACCTGACCCGATCACCAAAGCAGAGAAGCCAAGAAACGCACCTCCGCAACTGGACACCATTTCAGCGGACATGCGGCCGAGAGCGGAATCCGGTGCCTACGACCGTGCCGCTGATATGGGGGAAGACGCGTCGTCGATTTACGATTCTGTGGAAGGTACAGACCGGGTCCAAGCAGAAGGCACCTTGCCGGGAAGTTCTCAGCCTCCCCATCACGGTACTATGCCGGTGACTGAGGGCAGGGAACGCGAAGAAATAAAAGAAATGACAGCGGAGGAGGAAGAGGAAGAGGACGACGAGTATGTGCAGGAGGCGTCTGCTGAGCAAGCAAAGCGTGCTACCAACACCAAGAAAGCTGCGGCTCAGCAAGTCACGGAGCCTATCTACGAACTTGCTGGAATGCCAAGTAAGAGTGATGAAATCAATATTACTGATACTGAATGGCATTTGGAAGGCACACATATCTTTAGAATGATACGACCTGAAGACCTTTCAATCCACCCAGCTACCAGTTGTTGAGCTGAAAATGCACCACGACGTTAGCAGCAGACCCGGCAGAGTTTGTTTTGTAGTGAACGCCAGGAGCATGTCAACATTATGCTGTGTCGTTCACTTACCCCCCCCCCCCAATGCTAGGTACAATGTAGTATACAGTTGATTACCCGTTGGCGGCATTCACAGTCATAACCAAGGCTTTGCACAACCCATCAGTGTTAACCCAGGCGTGTAGTGGATAAGTAGTGTACGCCCCAACATGCCTGGTTTGAGTTTCTGCGAACATGTACTGTTTTGGATTTCTGCAGAAATGTCTGGGTTAGTACAGACATGTAAATCCTACTCGTGACGTATTGCAATCATGCTAGTATGTTGCAAGTGGCCTCAAGCGTAGCCTGTATACACTACACTCCAGTATTGGACAGGCGCGTGCATTCGCCCAACAGTTGTTTCTACATAGCATCTGACAAGGAGGCAGATATTCCAGCCTATGGTTTCGCACTACTGAAGGCCAGTTTGCAGCCTAACAGTGCCAGGTGGACTGATTGCCTGGGTGTTGTCTGTCCGTCCCTCAACACACACATGATGAAGCAATCAAAGAGCACATACAGTGGAACTCGGGAAAGACGTACCCCACTAGGCTGCTAGTTTTGTATAACCATTGTACATGCCATGCTATTACATTGACATTTGTCTTGTTATGAATGAAAAACGTAAAATGTTTGGCACCTATGATCAGGGGATTCCAAGGGGAGACCCACATAACCAGTTTCTTGCCGCGAACAAGTACATGTGTTTGGTGTGTGTGTGTGCATGCTAGCAACCGTGTGTGCACGTGTATGTATGTATGTGTGCGTGCTGCTATGCCAGCTGTACTTGTAAAATTGCACTCTGGAGAATGGTATTGTGTTTCGGTGTGGTAATACCATGGTGTAAACACGTGTCTCACTGTCTGGTACGCAGTGATAGTCCAGACTGGACCCCCGGTGGGTTTAACAGTTATGGCATGATGATTACTAGTCCTAGCCAGTAGGGGACGCGGCAAGGATAGAAAAGGGTGATACCACTAGCCGTTTTTCCACTGCCAGCCCGTTTTATGTTCTACTCTGGCAGCTGTCCGTTTTTTGAACATTTTTTTTCTTTGGATGATGTTCTTAAATCATTGTTTGCATGTGTGTGTGTGCGTGTGTGTGCGCGCGCGTGTGTGTGTGTGTGTGTGTGTGTGTGTGTGTGTGTGTGTGTGTGTGTGTGTGCGTTGTCCAGACTTTGGAGCCGTGACAAACAAGTATAGCTATAATCGCCTGCAGTGCGGCACGCTAACAGCGTCCCCCGGCAGCTCACCAACGCCAAACCACACGCAGCAGGATCAGAGTTCGTACACATCACTGTTTGAGCACGCTGAGCCCATTGACCCGGCCGCTTCCATTGAGGAGCGACGGCGTAACTCCAAGTTCAAGCGCAAGGGCACGGACCAGATTGTGATCGAGCAGCAGTACATTGTGTGCGGAGGCCTTGGCGCCGCCTATCACTTTGATGCCAAGTCCAGCAAGTCTGCACAGCTACAGGATACTGGTGGACAGCTTCTCGTCTGGGAACTGCACGATTGATGCAAGTGTTTGGACACAGTGAGTGTACACGTACTCAAGTTGTGTTGGTCATGTGGATGCCCTGGGCCAGGTCCGGATCGTTCATTGTATCATGCCCCTCGGGAACGTTACAGAGTATTGCCATCTGTTGTCAGACTTAACTTCTTCGGAATTCCGTGTTTTCCCTGTCAGACTTAACTTCTTCGGAATTCCGTGTTTTCCCTGTCAGACTTGCTGACCAGCTATACACTAGCCTAACTGTATTACCCTAGGACACCATCCACATAGTTTTAGGGAGTTTCCGTTATTCACTTTACTTGATAAATAAAAGATTATGCTGGCCATAATCTCTGCAGCCAGTGTTTCAATTCCCGCTGGATAGTTCTATATTTTCTATATTTTCTATATTTTCTTTTCCTTTTAAACCCTATTTCACTAATAATAGCAGCAGAGCCACTGATGCCATACTCTGCTTATCATTTTATATTTTATAATTCTGCAATCACACTAAATTACCCACGTGTATATTCATGCCCAGCTTATCGCTGCATTCCTATTATTGTAGGTCAACAGATTTTTTTAATGATCTGAATTTTTGCATGGCGCATGACCGTTGAGATTTTTTGATAAGATTTTCCTCCCCCTATTTTTGGTTTGATAAAGAATTGATATTCTGCTTAAACTCGTTGTGCATCGCTCAAGGGGGTTAGACTCTTCTTGTGTGTATGCGTAAACATTTGAAGGTTATCTATGTGCCAATTGTTGATCGAGACTGACTTCTGTTGTGAGTGTATTTGCAAAGGTGTTTCCTGCCCGCATCATGCTTACAGCCGAGGGTCATGTCTCCTAAATTCAGCAGGTTTACCCGGAGATGTAAGGCCAAACCTGTCCATTGATGTATTATCGGGTTTCGGTAAGGGGTATAGCGGTCGCTGTTTGCTTATCTTCATGGAGTCCGTGGTCATGTCCGCCACAGTTCTAGTCATACACGTACATGTGCCAACTCGCTCTCTAATGTTTGCTCATAATACTTCTGGGTATGGGCATATGGCAGCCTGCCTAATCCAACCCGCTTCTCACCACAACGAGCAGGTCTTGGGTGACAGATAATAACGAGATGGATTGATGTCTGCGGAGTAGCTCATTGCATGTACAGCTGTATATGGAAGACATGTATACTATTATCTAAAGTGGCTGAAATCTAATAACAGTGGACCCACTGGGGGGATGTTAGTGTTACATCGGGGGTAATTAGAATGAACCCCCCGCAGGAGAATGTGTATTTTTATCCGGACATGTTCCGGATTTGGACCCTACGGTACCACAGCTGTTGTTTCTAGATCCAATGTGGTAGTCAGTACAGGCAGAGATCTGTTATAGTGTTGCTATTTGTACTAGTATTTCATGCTGCAATGTCTCTTTGTAGATCTACATGACTGTTTCTGCTGAATCTTATCTTGTTATTGCCAATATTGGTGGCCGTTGTCCACCAGGGTCATGATTTCAGCGCCATAGCTTGCATCATCGCTAGCATGGCGACATGCCCCTAAAGTCTGGTATTTTACAGCAACAACAGGCGAATGCTTCACACCAGGGAGCAGTAAAACACAACGTCGTCTTACTACTCCTTGCTTCACACCATCACCCCAAAGCAAAGGTTACAACACGTCAACAGACGAAGCATGATTATGCGTTCGTCAGGGAATGTATTGCGCGTAGATCTACGCAATGTACGTATAAAGGTCCACTCTGGGCGAGGCATGTCCCTGCGATAGTGCTGGCGAGTGGCGTGGTCGCGAGCTAGGAGCTGGATTTAGCAGGCAGCCTGGACGAAACACCACAGCCTTGACAGCCACGGCTGATTGAACGATGACTTGCGTTTAGGTGGGGCATAACCATGATAACCCCGTGCCTTCTTCATATCACACTGCATTCTCGGTTGTGACTTGCTCCAACATCATCATTCACAGACTATCTTTCGTGTCCTTCTGCCCCTTCTAGAAACTAGTACAAAACTTCGAACAGGACAGGGTTTCCAACTAGCAAGCACTATTCATACTACATTGTTTCACTGTGCTGTTGGAGTGTATCACTATGTCTTATTACAGTCGCTATCGTTACAACTATGGCTACAACGATGAGGAGGATACTAAAACAGAGGCTAACGCGGAAGAGACGATAACAACCAAGGCCGAGGAGCCTGCAGTCGACGAAGACCAAGCCCAGGAAGCGGAGCCCACAAGCAATGGCAAAGATCAAGAAGAAGAAAAAGAAGAGGAGGGGGAGGAGGAGGACGAGGAAGAAACCACAGTGGACGTGGAAGCGGAGGTGCAGGTGCAGGTGGATGACACCCAACAAGCGAGTACTGATGGGAAAACGTAAGTTGTGAATCATTCCCATGCTTTCTTCTATGCTTCTTTCGTCCAGTTTTATATCTGTCCAACAGTTATGCAATACACTGTAGTGATGGATCACTACTGTAATTTATAAAGCAAGCCGATATGATGGGCGCGCGCGTAGCGTTTTCCTTGAAAACACCACTACAAGCCAATGCCAGAACTGTCAGGTACATGACGTACATACACGAGCCCAATACAAGATGACTGTGTGCATGAGCTGATGTACAGCCATAGTCATGTACATTGTACATGACTATGGCTGTATCGTGGATGTGGGTATTACTTTAGTACAAGTAAACGATAATAAGTATTCGACAATACAGTATAACATTCGTCCACGACAAATCCACGTTCGTCGCCCGTGCTGGAGAGAGCGATCGACTGGGAGAGAACAGCGAACAGCGCTTGCAGTTCAAATAATTTAAAATTAGTTATCACTGATCCTTGCCAATCAGCTGCATGTAAACTGTACAGCCGTGTAATCTCAGGTTTTAGCATATCAAATTATTTTGGATTTTCTGGGACTTGGGGTTACTACTGCAGTATTACTATTAGGGTCGTGACAGTCCGTGTTGCAGCCATCAGAAAACAGAATTGATCTCCCCCGCTGACAATGCCATAACACGACATCGATCCTTTGGTCTCTGTTCCCCGTGTTTTAAAACGTTTTGCGGGCACTGAGGTTGAACTTTCAGCATCACCCACCCTGTCAGGTTCTCCGTGCAATGTGTCAAAACTCCTCCTTTGTCTTTCCAATTACTTCGTGATACCCCTAGTACTACTAGGTATCACGAAGTAATTGGTGGTTGTGATGGTGGTGGTGGTGGAGTGTGTGTGTGTGTGTGTGTGTGCATGTGCGTATGCGCGTGTGGTGTGGTATGTGTGTGTGTGTGTGTGTGTGTGTGTGTGTGTGCATGTGCGTATGCGCGTGTGGTGTGTGTGTGTGTGTGGTGTGTGTAATACTGTGTACGAGCTCGTAGGTTGAAATGGATTTCTGTGTGACTCTAGCTGAAGTGTATTTCGACTTCAGGGAGAACAAGTTCTGCCTGTGCAAACACGACGTCTAAAATGACGTTCTCCATGCTATGGTACTACTACTAGTACTAGTCCAGATATTCAGCATCATGTCAGTACAAGGCAACTGTTGTCTTGACAATGACTAAGGGGTCGTCCATAATTATCGAACTTTTTTCACGAAACGAAATAATTTCGTTATGGGGTGGGAGGGGGTTGACCAATTTCGTTTCAGAAAAGCTCGATACATGTACATGTACATGTCTTTAGGTCAATTAGGAGCAGTGACACACTTGCGACTTTTGTTGTATGCGCATGTATATCTCAACATTTTTTACGTTCTGAGGGGGAGGGAGGGAGGGGTTGGGTCTAAACTAAAATAATTCGTTTGGTGAAAAATGTTCGATATTTACGGACGGCCCCTTTAAACTCCCATAAACACAGGCAGGCCATAAGGTCAGGCCGGAGTAAGCTAGCTATAGCTGTGAAGTCCACACTATCGCCAGTTCTACACTACAGTGATCCAGGCCACTGGTCTGTGACACGTAACGTCGTTGAGTCTGTCTGTTGTGGGAAACAGCACAGACCAGCTAAGCAAATCTCAGTCAGAGGTCTGCTTCTGTCGTTCTGGAGGTCAGCGCGGGTTTTAGGCCAGGGTCTATCGACTCCCTACTCCCGAGCATGCAGTGAAGACGAAAGCCTAGTACTAGTATTATTAGGAAAGGCGAGCATGAGGAAGCTGGCGCAATCGTTCCGAGAAGTGCAGCGATACTAGTATAGTGACTGTACTGTAGTGTAGGCAAGCGGTGTGGTGGAGCAAGTCGTGTAGATCCAAAGCTAGGCATAAGCCCTACAACTCGGGCTAGCTACGTACTCCCAATCCCATACTCCATAGCATACATGTACTAAAATAAAGGACGAAACAGTTCTGTTTATAATAATTATGTCCGCAGATTGAGTAAAAGATTATGTAACCAACACTCTGCAGGTAGGTGTGTGACCCTACTCTCTACTCTATACTATAGTATACTGCTTTATACTCCCTAGTTACTAGCCTTGACTATATATGGGCCTTATATTAGTTATGGCTGTACGGCATGCATGCGCTCTATGCTGCTTAGTGCTATGCTTATTATCACAAGCTGCAGTGTAGTGTATAAGTAGCTGTAAGTGTCAGTAGTACACTGAGTCTGTGTGTGCCGTGTTGAGCTAGCTTGGTTGTCTGTCGTGTCTGTCAAGTACGAGTGTTGTGTGTGCATGTGAACTGGAGACTGAGTCAGTGAGTGGAGGAGTGGTGGAGCATACCGCAGCGCACTCGCTGATCATACCGAATGCAGTGCTACTGCTAGTGCCGTGGTACATGGTCGTGTTTTGAGAAAGTACCCACTACCCGTTGAAAATAAAACCTCAGCACGGGTCCACGGAACGGTACTTTTCTTTCTTGACGGAACACTTTCTTGTGATTTCTAGTTCACCTAATCTCAACCCTGCCGAAGTAACCGCTGCCTCTACGAAATCGGAAAGCAAGATGTCGACCTCTACCCAGTTTGTGGATCAAGCCGTCTTTGACGCAGCACTGAGCAATGTCAGAAGCGGCGATTTGAAATGGTGAGTGGTTTGTTTGCCTTCGCTGTAAGTGGAGTTGAGTTTTAGCATTTTGTACGTGTGCTACAGCGGCACGCTGATTGCCTCTCCTGCTTGACAGAGAGCACGAATCCCAATATCAGTACTGCCATCCTGGTCTTCAATTGACTTTGTCCTGCTTGTCGAAACGACAGTCGACAGGTTTCGGCGTCTAAGGGAAGTGCTGTGTGGCATGTAATGGGAACGAAAATATGTGTCGCTGCCGATGCAAAAATATGTCTTGCTCGGATTTCCTTCCGTGGTGATCGTAGGTGAGGCGTAGGCCTATGTTGCGTGCTGCCGTTAGGCCTGTGTGCGGACTTCGTGCCAATGGAGGCTGCTTTTGTCGAGTTATAATAGCTCTGCTAGGTAGAGGATGTTGTTCGCGAGTGGTTTCAGGCTGGTCGCAGTAAACCCGCAACATGTCCAACCTAACGGTCCGCGGCCGAAAATGACCGTAGGCTACAGAGAGCAAAAGAAAGTTTTTGTGTGTGTGAGCGAGAGAGGCTTACCTGTGTGCGTGAGTACTGTGAGAGCAGTTCAGGCAATTTTCAGTCTTGCTCATTTTGATGCCGATGGCATACCGTGTTTCTGCCTGGGAAACGGCTGCCAGTTTTATTATTTTCACGCGATCGTTCGAGGCGCGCAGCAAGAAGCACCTGTCGTTACTGTCAATGCAGATGCTGTACAGTTTGAACATACCCTGGAAGTGTTGCTGTGCGGGCAAGCTTGTGTGCTTGGGGCTTCTGTGTGAGCGCAATAAGCAGCTGCATATCGTGAAAATCGACGTCGAATGGCAACTTGTGCTTGTACTGTAGTTGTAGTACTTACAGGCGATCTTGCAGCGTCCAGCTAGAGCGTCACAAACTGTCGCCGCCAGAGCTGGCAGCCGCCGTAAACACCGCAGCTGGTCTGCCTCTCCACGTGCATCGCCCTTCGAGAATATGATTTCGGAATTACTCGCCTGTAGGTGGCTTGTTTGCGCGCAGGAGGGCTGTGATTATCCTATGAAACTGTTTCACCTGGCTTGCAAAATTTACTAGTAGTTGTGTTGTCCTGTGTGCAGGAGATACTTGATGGGTTGGTGGGTTGATTCAGGTACCCTTGCACTGCACAGTATACTAGTGCATCATTATAGTTTTTACAGTTCAGGTGAACTGCAGAAAAGAATGCTGCTTTCAGCATTGAATTGGCCCAATGGCCATCAATGAAACCTGAATGGTACAGTCATTGGCACGATAAAGAAAATGACTATCGCACCGAATTCCTGTCTTTTCTCCTCTCCTCTCCCTTCCCACACGCACCTGTGTCCTGCAGCACAGGACAGACGATACTCATCACTCATCCAGCACTTGAAAACTGACTTAAATTTGCATTCGAGGTTGGGGATGTCAATTGTCCATGACAGAGTTATCACATGGGACCATCCGAATACAGTAGTATGTCGTGACTTGTTCTTGCGACATCTAGCAGACTCCAACTCCACTCCTGAGAGAATGTAGAATGGTATATTCTAGCCTACATGTACTTCCATTTTGGCTTTGAGAGTGTTTCCCAACATCTAGGTGCTACCAGTGCGAATCTGACCAACTCTAATCTGCTTCCAAAGTCACTGCTGGTTAGCTTGGGTGGTTTGCGCTATGTAGAGTCGATGAACAAAATGCACTTTAAGCACAACATAAAAAAAAGATAAGCCAAACTTGCCTAATCGCCAATTGTATGATCACGTTGCCATAGCGACCAGGGCAGTGATGACACACGTTCTGCTTAGCTCCGTGAGAGAGAAGGTCGATCACTGCAGAATGTGGTCATTTTCAATTGTCTTATTGTATTCACGAGTGTGAAGGAAGTGTCGTGTCCAATGCTGTTAGTGCCGTGAACTGTTTATTAGTAGTCTTCTCCGTTGTGTACTGGGACGTGACACCGACAGGAGAAAACAGGAGTGCGGAGACATCACCAGACAAGCAAAAATAGTGACGAACAAAGTGCTGACATCTTGGTTGGGATAAATCAGACGTTCACGGCACTAACAACATTGAACACAGCACTTCTTTCACACTCGTGAATACACTAAGGCAATTGAAAATTACCAAACTCAGCGGTGATTGACAATCGCGACCTTCTCTCTCACGGAGCTAAGCAGAACGTGCGTCATAACTGCGCTGGTCGCTATGGCAATGTGATCATACAATTGGCGATTTGGCAAGTTTGGCTTATCGTATGCAAGCGAGAGATGCCATTCGAACCGACATCAAATTGTCTTTCTTCTGGACCCTGCTTGAAAATTCGATGAACTTCCCCTTTAACTGAACAGCTTCGCCCACAAGGGCAATAATCACCTGATCTAACCAGGAATTCTGCGTGTCACATGAAGTTGCTATTTTGAAGGTGGGATGAAATAGGCTCTATTGTATGGATGAGGGTTTCAGAGTGCCGAGTAAAATTGCTTTCGCCCAAAGTACCTGTGATCCAGCGTCCCCATATTGCAGGCCTCCAAAGCTGATCGCTTTTGCATTAAGAATGCATCGGGCACATGCCAGCGGCCCTCTTCTAGATCATCACCATCTGCAAATCTGGTATATGGCAGCGGGGTTCAGTTAGACCATATGCAGCTGATGAATCATGATTGCTACGACCTTGAACCAAGAAGACGACTCCACTCAGCTCTCAGACGACGACGCACAGGTTCCGAAAGTGTATCCTCCTTCACCGCTGGCAAAAGTAGCCCGGGACAAAAAGGGAGTAGGGATCAACAAACACCCTATGAATACAGTAAGGGGTTTCTTTTCTTCGCAGTGTACTCGTGATATTGAATTGCCTTGAGCTGAATACTGTACAATCCGGAGCGGTATAAGCCACACTTTCAACACCAGTTATCCAAACAAAGTCGGCGTGACAAATACATCATCGTAATGTTTGTCTACACACACATTGTATCGTCACACTACACACATTGTCATCTTGTCACACTACACACATTGTCATATTGTCACACTACACACATTGTCATATTGTCACACTACACACATTGTCATATTGTCACACTACACACATTGTCATATTGTCACACTACACACATTGTCATATTGTCACACTACACACATTGTCATATTGTCACACTACACACATTGTCATATTGTCACACTACACACATTGTCATATTGTCACACTACACACATTGTCATATTGTCACACTACACACATTGTCATATTGTCACACTACACACATTGTCATATTGTCACACTACACACATTGTCATATTGTCACACTACACACATTGTCATATTGTCACACTACACACATTGTCATGTTGTCACACTACACACATTGTCATATTGTCACACTACACACATTGTCATATTGTCACACTACACACATTGTCATATTGTCACACTACACACATTGTCATATTGTCACACTACACACATTGTCATATTGTCACACTACACACATTGTCATATTGTCACACTACACACATTGTCATATTGTCACACTACACACATTGTCATATTGTCACAGGCTTCTACTACGATGGTCAAATTGACCGTGATGTGCTGCCTTCTCGATACATACGTATGTACACTGTATATCATGTGCACATTCACATGTCTGAAGGTTTGTGGTTTTTCAATAAAAAATAAAATAAAATAAATGATTAACAGGGTAGATGTCTGCAGTTCATTGCAAAAGTCTGGCTGCGGTTTCTACAGCATTGCAGCTGACTGTACTCGGTAAAATCCAGTAAGTGTGCATTGTAATTGTGTTTGTGATTGTGTAAAGGCTTCTCATAGGACATCCAGAGGGTATCCCAGACCAGCTGGAGCTGCAGGAGACAGGAAACGATGTGGATGATCTCATGACAATGCTCGATGACAGTCAGATGCAGTATGCCCTGGGTAAGCATTGTGTTATGTGCCGCGCATGCACGTGCACACACGCACATGCATGCACGCACACGCGCGCGCGCGCACACACACACACACACACACACACACACACACACACAGAGCTATGCATACATGGCAACAGCAGGGCTGGTATGGGGAATTACGAGCTGGTACTGGAGACTGAACCAGTTAGAATGTGTGCACTGGCTGCGGGATCTCCAACAGCATAGACACTGCTCAGCCCATGGCATTACCTGCAAACTGACTTGACCATTTCGTTGACTACTGACATAATATGAAGGTGAGGTCCAGGGAAGTCACGAGCGCTGGTTCAACCAATATCGTGCCTGTTGGGTTTGACTGGAAAAGATTGATTTTGAAACAAGGTATAAAGTGCAAGATTTGTTAAAGCATTACTGCATTTTCTATCCCACATTGTGGTGAACATTCATCTAAGTATCCAAGTTGTCAAGCCCAAATCGCTCTTTGTACACCGTACACAGTGGGAGTACTGCAAGGCCGTCACAGCCGGGGTGGCTGAGGCCGCCCCACTTTTTCGGCTTTTATTTTTTTATTTTTTAGCATACTGCAACAAAGCGCGATGATCGCAGCTCAGCGCAAACGTGGCAATTCCTTGTCCCCGATCGTGGTTTGTTGCAGAATCAAAAAGTCAGATTTCATTGCAGTTACATGATTGTACACTGAAATGGCACCAAAATGCCTGGAAATGCTTGCAATTGGATTCAATTTTTGAATTCTTCCCGGGGGAGGGTAATGTCTTTTCCCGATCGTAGCGTCTTGGTGGTTTGTTACAGGATCCAAAAGTCTTTCATTGTACAGTCGTCGCCAAAAAAATCCGGCCAATGCCATGTATAAGCGTACATAGGTATGGTAGGTAGATCTACGCGGTACTTCATCTAGCTCGGGTTCATGCACTGGAGTGGCACCATGCATGCACTAGGCCCCTGGACAGCACTGAGCAGTACAGACAGTCTGCGCCGCACTCTGCCTGCTGCACAGCCTGCAGTCGGGTTGAGCACTGCGCTGAGTCTGGACTCTGGTTAGCATTTTACCGTTCACGCTATTTTCGACGGTCGGCCTGCACCGTTTTTTGTGTGTGCAGACATAGCATTTTACAGTTCACGCGTTAGATCCAACGGCACTCGTGCCCCAAACCCAAAATACCGTCGGTTTGGTACCGTTTCGACGATAGAAAGCTCTTTTTAGCGGGAGAACGA
The DNA here is from genome assembly GCF_964019385.1 of Sycon ciliatum. Taxonomy (NCBI): domain Eukaryota; kingdom Metazoa; phylum Porifera; class Calcarea; order Leucosolenida; family Sycettidae; genus Sycon; species Sycon ciliatum. The sequence continues at coordinate 18,055,510 of NC_088650.1, forward strand.
AACGGTAAGATTCCAACTAGGGTTACCTCACCCGTCTATCGTTGCGTCAGGAGTCAGGACTCAGAAGCCGAACTGCTAACCGTGTCTCTAAAACACATCAAAAACAGTAGACTCGCCCTCTACACGCCGACTGTCGAAAATAGCGTGAACGGTAAAATGCTAACCATGTCTATTGTATCATGGTGTATGCGGGCCTGTCAGTGTCAGTGTCATGACCCGGACTCGACTCGTCGTGAAAGCGACCACGCAATGAGATTCAGCAGCCAAAAGCTGGGCTCCGAAATATTCTAGAGTTCTGTAAGAACCATGATTAGTCCCGCGAAGGATTTGGCACTTTCGTTAGTTGAGCAATCATGGCTTACAACTCGTGGCCTCGAGTCACACGTGTTGTCGTACGGCGGCTACACCTTCAGTACAAGTCGTCAGCATTGTACTCACTACACTGTTGAGCTTGAGGGGACCCTGCTTAGTCCTGCAAGGGAGCTGATACCTTTGTTAGTCGAGCAAGCAAGGCCCCTCTTCTCGCGTCGTACGACGTAAAGGGTCCTGCAAGTGCTTCGCGCACTGCGGACTCCGTTATCCCTTTTTGGGAGAGGTCACGGCTTGACCGTGAAGCACCCTACGGGGTAATGAGAGGGAAGAGCCTACGGGCAGGAGATGAAGGGTGACCAACGACCAAGGCAGCGTACGGAGGCGGCGTGCTCTAGCTGCAGCAACTTCCGACAGCATACTCCAGGCCCCGTTGCACGAAGAGCCTCGGAGTCCTTTCATGTAATGTGGGTGAGCGAGCTCCCCGTATTGATTGATCATTCTTTGTACTATATTCTAGTTGGCTGATTGCACATATTGCACCACTGTTTGTAATATAGAAATAATCCTTACGCATTCTTGCCACTGTATACTTTTGATCACATAATGTAGCATATATAAGGAGCTGTTTTGCTAACATTCATTCTCGATTCTCGGGGAGCTCACTACTCCTCTCGATTCTGAGAGAGTCACTCCGACTCTCTCCTGCTTTGGTCTTTTGACTCTACACACGTGATCTTTCGATCTAGTACTGCAATGGTTCAAATAAACACTGTTCAAGTGGAATTAGAAACCTGTCGTTCTATGTGAGCTAGCAACTTGGATGGCGACTATATTGGTCGTCTACCTGGGTAGCCACTAGACTGATCTAAGCCAAGTCACAAACCCGCCGAAGCGCGGCCATGACATCATCATATGAACAGTGAACTGTGAAGTAGCTGCACTACATGTACCACTACCACTATGATAGCAGTGCATGGGGCCCATGCCATAGGCATAGGGCCCAGTACAGCTACCGGTAGCTAGGATTGCATTTGGCCGGATTTTTTTGGCGACGACTGTAGTTACCGTACACTGAAATGGCACCAAATGCCTGGAAATGCTTGCAATTGGCTTCAATTTTTGAATTTTTTCCCGGGGAGGACCCCCGGGACCCCTCCCCCTTCCATTGCCGCCCCACCTCCAAATTCGCTGTGATGGGCCTGGTACTTGGTGCAGAAATTTCCTCTTTTCACACATGTAAATGAGGTATATTCTTGACTTGTTTGCACTCAGTACGCATGGAGGAGACGATTGACGTGAGCGTAACCATCAAGTTTGTCTACATTAACTGGAACGGGAATGACGTTGGCTTCGCAGTGCGAGGACGGTATGGCGTGACGGAGGGAAGTGTTCGTGAATGGCTCTCGGTATGTGGCGGCTGCTGTTCTTAGAATTGCTTGGAAGAAGTTTATACATGCCGGGTCCTCTGCATGTCCAAATTTCAAAGTGAATGTGCTCTTGGCATACATGTATGAGAACTTTGTTTATGTCTACTGTAGGGACATTTTAAAGAATTTTTTGGGAGGTCGGCTATTTTGTGCATCATTGTTCTTCTAACATACCTGGCTCATATTTATGTTTGATGTGTTTTCTCCTGCGCAGCCGATTCATCTTGACATCAAGACCAGCAGCAAAGAGGAAACCTCATTTGACTACATCGCTGGAGAAATCGGTCGGCAGAGGTACAGCCACTGCCTGCAGAGCACTCTAGGGAGATATGAGATCATGAGATCCGTTTGCCATTGGGTTTCCTAAATGGTGGACAATCAATTGGGAACCCGTGCCGTGGCACGGGTGAAACATGGCTGCAACGGGTGGGAATTTCGGTCTTTGACCACTTGGGTGGTGCCCCCCCCCCCCCCTACTTTATGAGATGCATCTGTGCCTGGATCCTTTAGGGCGGTGACATTCCTATGGATGCGGAAACTTAGTCTGAACACGTATCATGCTTACCATTAAAGAAATTCCTAGACTGTTGTTCTGCGTTGTAATGAGAAGTGTAAAGAAGCACCATCACTTTGTTGTTTCTGTGTATTCCACTCTATGTCTTTGTAGTGGACAATTGAGCAAGGTTCGGGAGGACATTGACTCAAGACAGGTGAGTGAAAGCCTGTGCTTTTGAATCTACTGAAGTTCAATGACCTTAGTAGTGATGTGGAGAGGTACCATAATTCTCTGATTGTACGTTACAACCGAGTATAAAACGTACCCTACTGCACTGTCTGTGTATGTGTATGTGTGTGTTTGTTCACTGGGGGCAGGGGTAAATGCAGTTGGATCCTGGGACGGATACCCTGATGACGTCAATCCCTTTTCTGCACCTTATCTTCCACAAGTGGGGTCATGCGTTTCAAGCCCATCCGTCATCATCAATCATCATCATCATAAAGGAAAGCTTTACAATTCTTCGTACGTGTGTGTGTCTGTGTGTGTTTATGTGTGTGTGGGTGTGTGTATGCAGAGCAATGCTGGCAGCACTCCACACCGCCCTTCGGCAACTGGCGCAAGCAAACCTGCTCCCAAAGTATCGCAGAAGGGTGCAGGTAAGAACGATTGCAACACATTGTATGTATGCTGTCCGCATGCACATACCTGTGTGTGTGTGTGCACGTGTGTGTGCGTGTTTGCGTGTGTGTTTGCATGTGCGTATGTGTGTATGCATGACCGGAGAAAAAAATCCTATCCAAAGTCCTGATATGTTTTGCCGACGTGATTCCTTGTACAGATGTTGGAGTTGCGGATAACATCGAAGACGTTCTCAGTGAATTGCGAAACTCTGAATCCGAGGTCAATGCGTAAGTGTAAAAGATCAATGAACCCTATGTGTGTACAATGTAACATGATGTACTCTTACAGCTTACATCAACACTAGTTGAATCATATTTGCGAGGCAGACATCTTGTGCTGTTTCAAGAGCAAAATTGCAAGTTGACATATGGTATGTACAAGTAACATGCATGTGATTTCGTCGTCCAGCATTGCAAGCTGCGTTCGTTTCAGAGGTAGGGAAAGGGGTCCCAGTACGAAATGAACGATGTTCGTTTCAGGGACAACAGAAGACTTTTGCGACGACCCCTTACCAAGGGAGAGTGATGCTTGCGTGCACCAGGGTATCTGTCCATGACCCTTCTGTGTGGAGCGGCAGAAAGGCAGACTTTGGCCGTTCAATTTCCCTATTTCAGAAACCTATTCTTACTGTGTGAATGTGTACTACTGACACAGAGAATATTACCCCTGGGCTGGATTAGCGCTTTGCCTTGTAACTATGAGTTTGAAGGCTTGTCTGAAGAGCTAAGAGCATGACACTGACATGTATTTATTTGGCCTCCTGTATTGTGTATGCTGTGCACTCTCTAAGGAGCAAGCAAGTTCATTGGACAATCAAGTGCAAATTATAATATTGCTATGTGGTCTGCTGTTCCTAATGCTTCTGTCAGCGTTGCTCTGCACTTTCCCGAGAACAACGTCAAGAACGGTCTGCATGTATTGCACATTGGCAACCAGGGAGCGTCATGCCTGGCCGAATTCTTCACTGAGGATGCCGCAGTCTATGCCCTCATCAGAGTCGTAAGTCCTTTCCCGTCTTGAATGTTCTTGTTGCTCTTGCATTATGAAGAACTGTGCGGCTGAAATGGGAGAAGTGCTATTGGAACGGATGAATCCAGCCAGGATCTCCCTGTATATGCGGTCAATATGCTCAAGGAAATATAGCTGTACCTGTCTGGACTTGATCAGCCTCTTGGACACTGTGTCACAGCTTTTAATTTTGTTTCTCCTAGTGTGGCTGGTCTTGGCATTTACAATAGACAATCCATGGATGTTATTTATGAGATCTATGTGATGCGGAAAGGTAGTTCTTGACTTTATGCAATTACATCATCATTACATCATCATTTGCTGTCCTTGTACAGTAACATCATCACAATTATCAGTGCACTATGACATGCCATAGGTCCACATTCTTCTTCTGTGGTTTGTGTATTTCTCCAGGTTGACATTGTGGATGAAATTCCCACTGTGAAGTTTGCGCAGATCAAGTGGGTGGGTGACAAGGTCAAGCCCATGACCAAGGCCAAGATTGCCACGCAGACCGGCGAGATTGCACGCATTCTTGGCGTATCCTCACACCACCACTCCGACCACCCCCACCATCAGCACCCTACACCCTGGGAAACACACATGCACGCATGCGCATGCACACCCACCCATACACGCACACACACACACACACACACACACACAGTTGTTTTGTCCTAGTCCGTACGACTTGTTATCTTGCACACTACATCCTCATCGATGGCTGGGATCTCGTTGGCCCCCTGGGTAACTTGGTTTTGGTGGCGACTACTTTTTGGTATATGCGTGGAGTTCTGATGAATTGGGCAGACTCAAATTTCACGTGGGATCCAACTTTAGCCGGTAGGGCATACAGTAATAGATGTTTACCAGGTGTTTGGCTCTCATCTGAATGTCAAGACGTGCCACTACTTCAGTGCTGGCCAAAGAAACCCAACCTCATGAATAAGGTGACGCCGCGTTGGAGTGCACAGACCAGTATGTGTGGAGTGCTAGGGCTGCGCAGCGCCCGGCAATGCTGTTTTGTTCATAAGATTTGTACTTCTTTGGCCAGCACTGTAGTATCAAATCAAAAGCAGGTGGTATCTGACTACCTGTGGTTCACAGATTGCAAAAACCTTATTATGTACGACAACAGCAAATGTGATTGACACATAGTCAATTCTGACCGTTGGGTGAGAGACACCAGAGACATTTTTTTCGGTGAGCTCAACAGAGTGAACGATGTCGATCATCCCGTCTTCTTTGCTTTGTTGCCTTTGTCTCCCCGACCAAAGTCAGGTACAATGCTAACATTGTACCTGACTTGATTGGTCTCCTGTGGCTCGAAGTATTCCTCACACATATAGAGACTCGAACCCACTAGCCCTTGCCTTGAAGACCAGTGCTTCGCAGCCATGTACATTCTTAAAGTTGTTGTGAAGCGACCACTGCTAAAAGAGACTGCCTGTGCTAAGAGAGGGTCATCTTAAAGGGGAAGTTAAGGCAAAAATTAAAATTTCACCAGTTGTAGTCTTCGGGGTGCTGAGTCGAATGGTCTTGGTCCGAGGAAGCTGAGACGCTCCCTTCCTACTTGAATCCCAATCGAACTCGCGCACTTCCACCGAAACTGGGTGACTGCGCCCTACGAGATGGGGATTTGTATGCAAAATGTCACTAAAAGCGCCATTTCGTTCTTATAAAAGCACGGATGACCGCGATTGGCCCATATGTTGTAGTCTTTTGGACGCTGAGTCGACTGGTTTTGGTCCGAAAAGGCTGCGATGCAGCGTTCCGCCTTTATTCCCAATCGAACATGGTTGAACAAGCGGTCACGTGCTCCTGCGTACGCCAGTCACCTGGTCACCGTGCCTGCAGGGTACAACTTACTAGCCTGTTTGACCTTTTTTGGGTGCAGTCCTGTCACTCGAGTTGAACTCGAGTTGAACCTTGGTGTGAAAGTTGTCACCTGCTGGCGTGGTGACCAGGTGATTTGGGCACCCAGGAGCACGTGACCACTTGTTCAACCATGTTCGATTGGGAATAAAGGAGGAACGCTGCATCGCAGCCTTTTCGGACCAAAACCAGTCAACTCAGCGTCCAAAAGACTACAACATATGGGCCAGTCGCGGTCATCCGTGCTTTTATAAGAACGAAATGGCGCTTTTAGTGACATTTTGCATACAAATCCCCATCTCGTAGGGCGCAGTCACCCAGTTTCGGTGGAAGTGCGCGAGTTCGATTGGGATTCAAGTAGGAAGGGAGCGTCTCAGCTTCCTCGGACCAAGACCATTCGACTCAGCACCCCGAAGACTACAACTGGTGAAATTTTAATTTTTGCCTTAACTTCCCCTTTAAGCCTTGCACAATACCTCACCATACATGTTGACCGGTGTTGATAGATCCCCTGTATCTAAGAAATGGGTTTCTGTGCACACCGTGAGGTGGCTACAAAACACAGGTTTCAGTGTACATGAAGAATGCTGTGACTTTTTAAACTAGATTCTGAGTGCACGTGTCACAATGTCTGGTCTCAAGCATCCTATGTCGCTGAGCGGTGTGGATGATAGTCATTGTTTGAGTTACTTGGTGGAGTACATTCCGGTTTTCCCTGACCATGGAGCATACAGATAACTCATGTGTCCATCATGGCAAGCCATCGCAACGAGGTCACCGACCGCGCCGTTATGGACAAGGTCTCTGCGGCCAGTGGCTCCAAGAAGGTGGTTGGATAAGCGCCTGGGTCGCTGACTGCACTGCAGCGCCAAGCTATTTGCTGCGTGTCCACACTGCTGAAACAAGATGTGCACGATGCTCAGCAGTCACAGGGTATTGGTTACACATCCAGTACAGCCACGTCACAGAGTAACCTCTGAACTCTGCAAGACAGTATGATCTTTTTCTTCTTACCACTTTCCCCTTTCATTTAGTCTTTCTGGCAGAGGAGAGAGAGAGAAACAGATAAAAAGTTTGCTATGGTCACGACCTTGACAGAGGCCAAACAAATTATAGATGCACTTTTGGATACCGTTTGCCTGTCAGGAGCAGGGACCGCAGGCGCAGGCTTTGTGGGTAGATAAGTGGTCGTGTGCATTGGCTTAGCTCTATTCAATTCATGCAGTCTCCCCGCCTGCAACCTCTTCGTCTCATTGCTTGCATTCTGCTGGCCTCCAGCCTTTTTTCTCTGTTTCCTCGCGCGCTCTCTCTCCCAGTGCTCTATGGTCCAGCGCTCCCGGATTGGTTTGTTTAGCGTGTTTTGTTGACGCATTTTTGCATGCCTCACTTCATTAGCACACGACAATTGAACGCGCTTGTTTAGAGTTCAGATTACTACCGATGACTGGAGTTGTGGTATGGATGTCCGGCTGAGCTGGCCAAAATCACCCGTGTGAATGCCGCAAGAACCCGCTGCCATCAAGATGAAAGGTACAGTCGGGACATGTATGGTTCTCTGTGCGTTACACAATACTGTGGCCCTTCTCCAGGAGTGTTTCTTTTCTGGCCGCATTGGAACGTTTTACCCTGGGGAGCCAAGTGGAGCACGCACATGTAGATGCCATGGCAACTCTGGGTCGTGCACACATGGAGAAAGCCGGGAACACAAGTCAACTAGGTAATGCAGCAAACCTCTGTAGGCATAATGACATGTGGAGTGTCAGCACTAAGTTACTTGGTTGTTATGTAGCCATTGTTACCAGCTAAATGTGCGTGCTTCAAATTTGCAGTAGTTGGGATCATAAATAATTATTAGTCAAATCATAGACACCATACCCTGTTAAAAAGCTGCCCCTGGAAGTTGGAACCAACGATTTGAGGCAAGCTATGTTCATTCTTTCCAGGCATTTGCGAGAATAGTTAAGATTATGGTGTGCAGACCAGAAAATGTTTGCCCTTTTGGGAGAAGGTGCATCACAGCTGCTCATGGAGGAACCTCAAATCCAGGTGAAAGCACACTCCATACTCTCAGGTTCCAACTGGATATGTGAGTACAAACAAGCATTGAAAACAACTCAGGACATGCATGGGGTCTCTATGATTGAAATAGAATTTGGAATGTATTGGTGGAGAGTTCAAATAAATACAAGTCATGGTATTATGGATGTTAGACTTTGAGATCTCGTCTGTTTGAACAAAGTGACATCATCCAACATAACGTTGCGGACTACAACAGAATACATTCATATTGGGTAGATAAAAAGTGGCTACGCACAATTATTGAAGGCAGAAAATCGATTTTGTCAGAAAGTTCTGCTGACACACAGTAAGCCACACGGCAATCGTGTTCTACTTCCGATGCCAAGAACGTATTTTCACAATTTGTAGTACTCACGCAACTCTCATGATAAGCTGTTTCAAAAGAATGCTGCAAGACAGCATAAAGTGCCGCATCCGGAGTAGCCGAAGCCCAGCGTTTCCAGTATTCAAGAAGGTCCTGCGCTTTGGCAGAAACATTTTAATTCAAAGCAATCATGTGCAAAAACGTTTCTCAAGCAAAGATGCAATTCTGTAGCACGCATTGAAGTTTCCGAAATACGCAAATCATATCTTTCAAAAATTGATACTTGTGGTGGTGCTTCAACAGGCAATTTCAACTGCAACAGGTACGGATCTTTAGATAAACAGGGGTTTCTTACTGGTATGTTTACATGAGCAGAGCAGCGACAGAGTCTGGAACGTCTGTGTACATATCCGGCGGTTCGTCTTCATCAGCAGGGAATGCAAACGGCCCCGAAAGACTCTTGTTCTTTTTCGGGGCTCTGCCGGCTCCCAGTGGCGACAGTCGTGGATGCAACTCGGTTGCTAGCCCGTCGGCGTCGTCCATGACCATGGCGCGTTTTATCATGTTGCGCGTATCCTCGTCATCCTCATCGTCCGACGGCTGTGGCTCCTCGCGCTGGAACTGATGAACGACTTCCAGGCTGACTTCGCTGAAGGACACCCGGCGTCGCATCTTCTTGGCCTGATGAACACAGGTAGAGCACTGACTGTGGTTAGAAAACCTCCACCTGAACAGTTATAGTAAAACCTGTGACTAACGACCACCCCTTGCCCTTGGGGCCAGAGAAAGCGGTCTTTAGTGGCAGGTGGTCCTTAGTTAGAGGTTTGCACCGCACAACCATAATTATATGAATTTGAGACAGGCCGAGCCAGGCGAAGTGGTCTAGTACCAGGCTGGTCGCTAGTCACGGTGGTCTTTAGTTACAGGTTTTACTGTAGTACCAGGCTGGTCGCTAGTCACGGTGGTCTGTAGTAGCAGGCTGGTCGCTAGTCACGGTGGTCTTTAGTTACAGGTTTTACTGTAGTACCAGGCTGGTCGCTAGTCACGGTGGTCTGTAGTAGCAGGCTGGTCGCTAGTCACGGTGGTCTGTAGTAGCAGGCTGGTCGCTAGTCACGGTGGTCTTTAGTTACAGGTTTTACTGTAGTACCAGGCTGGTCGCTAGTCACGGTGGTCTGTAGTAGCAGGCTGGTCGCTAGTCACGGTGGTCTGTAGTAGCAGGCTGGTCGCTAGTCACGGTGCCGGTCTTTGGTTACAGGTTTTTACTGTACTTCTACTGGCATGCTCACTGGAAACCAGCCTCGTGACATTAGCCGGCTAGTGCACTGAATGGTCGCATGACCCATGCAGTGTTGATAGCCTATGTCTGCACAGTGGCCAGCGCTGAACTGACTGATGAGGCTGGATTCCCGGACTGAGCATCAATACGAAAATGATAGTCTCTGGTGGGTGAGAAAGGACGCCCCATCCATTTATGTGGTCATTTGCCAGTGTAGAGAAAGGGTCCAGTGTACTTTAAGTGCCCGGCATGCTGGTAATACCTATACGACACAACCTTGACAACACCGCACTAGCATGGCACAAGCTTCAAGCATGACAGGACGAGTACCGGCAGATAAATCATAACCTCATCAATCTTCCACCCAAACGAGTACCACATAAGAAAAATTAATGGGAATTTCGGATCGCCGACCACTTCAGTGACGCTCTGCATGCATTGACAGCTAGGATTATCCTCCATAGTTCGAAACAGCTTTGCCAAGACGGATTTTACCGACTTGATGCAGTTAGCATTGCGACATGGTGATTTGAAACGTCTATATCATGCATCTGACCACCTACAATAGAATTCTATGTGATATGAGGCTACAGTCATACACAGAGCATGTGATATCTGTACGCACCGTCTTCCGTTCAGGAGTCAGGAGAATCGAGTGTCGCCGTTGCCTGCGAGATGCTGGAGAGCCCGTAGCTGAGGCAGGTGCACTGGATGCACCCTCTGAGCATCACACGATAACAGCACATACACACAACACATACACACACACACACACACACACACACACACACACACACACACACACACATACACACACACACACGAGCCACAATAAGATTGGATTGATATCCATTGCTGCAGGTTTTCAAGTAGCTGCTCTGACTTTTCTAGCTCCATTTGTCACGACACCGAGAACTAACAGTTAGTAGCAGTTAAGCATTCCTGGTGACTCGGTCTGCTATATCAATCACACTTTACTGCCATCAATGATTTTGTATTTGTATTTAATCCACATTCTTCATCGCCGTATACTGCGCATCATATTTCGTACTGATCGTTATACCTCAAATCTAGACTTGTATGCTGCTGCATCCACTACCACTCTGCAACATTACCTTGATGCTTCCAAGTGCACTCTGGCACATTCAATTTTTCTTGACCAGCACCCTGCTCATTTACAGTCCCTTTTAAAATTGGTTCAATTCAGGTGGCACCGCCCGAAGCTGCGTTCGTCTCCCCCTAGCTAGGTCTACCCTATTCGTAAATTCCCCTTTCTTTTCCTCCTACTCCACGTGGCTCCAACTGCCTCCCAGTGTTAGACAAGCTCCAGATATGCCCAAATTCTGTACCCTCGTCAGACAGCACTTCAGTATCTCCCAGTAAACAAAGTCACAGTCACCACTTCCGCTGCATAGCTCGCTGAGCATTGCTAATCCCTTCCCACTTTGTGTACGTGCTCTTCATTTTCTTTTTTCTCTTCTTCCGTGGTTGGTCTCACCCTCTCCTCAATTCAATTGGCTGTCTTGACATGCCACGAGGTGCAGAAATAAATAAATAAATAAATTTCCTGGCTCGTCAAACGACTGCCAATGACAAAATGAATGTGAAATGAAGGGTGATAGCCATTTAAAATCAATGACGCCGTTTTTTGATTGGCGCTAGTCGTATGGCTGCATCAAATTAGAGGAGCCGTAGAAAGACCGTCTGGGCTCCTGTTTCCAAACCTTTGCTTTAGCAAGTCCTTGTGAAAACGTCTGTATTACCTCACAAAACTAGCACTGAAGGGAAAGCACTGTCATACTCTGTGAAGGTGCACAGAAATTCATTGCAATGTCCCATCCTTACCTGCGCTCAGCTTGCGTAGTTTGGCCGGATCCAGACTGAACGTGCGCAGCATCTCCTTGTCGGCAATGAAGTCATCGATGTTTGTGCTCTCTAGAGGCTCGTTCGGGCTCCCTTCCACCTGCATCACCACTTTGGGAGGTTGCTGGGGAGTGTTGTTGCCATGCTTAGTAGCTTGTTTAGTGGATGGAGACGGCGGCTTGCCTTCGTTGCTGGTCTTGCGCTGCACCTTACCTACCTCTGTCTGCCTTTCCTCGTTGCTGGTTTTGCGCTTTGCACCGGCTGCCTTCGCCTGTAGTGCCGCGGCCGCATCCCTGTCTCTCTCCTCGGATATTCTCCTGAGTCGCAGAACATTCGAGCTGGGTAGGTCAAGGCTGTCCGTAACCTTGAGTTCTGGCTTGGTGTGAGGTGCTGCTGTAGAGCACTCACTGGACCTGCTGCCATCCACAACCTTGCTGGTACCACTGGTTTCTGGCTTGCTGGTTTTGGACAGTTTGGGTGAGGACGTGGCATCAGCTCGCAGGCGGGCGCTCAACAGTACAGGCGATCCTGGAGCTGGCTTGTCCGCAGTCTTTTGGCTGAACAGATTCCTTAGCACAGACACCGATGACTTGTTGCCGCTCCCAGATGACGGTGTCTTTTTTGCTTCGCCATCACCAGCTTTCCCAGCATCCCTTGTTAGGGTACTGGTTCCGCGGGTCGACGACTGAGCCTCTCCGGGTCTACCTGCGGCATTGGTGCTCCCGTTCGGCGTACTGCTGCCAAAGGATCGCGGCAATGTCGAAGCTTGATGGTTAGTCTTCTCGACCGGTTGTTGCTTGCTGGACGAACTGAGTCGACTCAGCACAGGACTGCCGTTTTGCTTCGACGCTGGCTCTCCGAACAATGTTCTCCGACTGCTGGGGCTGCTTCGACCCACGCTTTTCGACGAGTCCCGCTTCTGCATCCAGGCAGCAGTCGGCTTTGCGCGCGCCTCTGACTCAGTCTTGGCGGCGGCGGAACCTCCCAGCACGTCATCCTTCTTGTCTTTGTTCTTGGATCGGAGCTTAGCCATCCAGTCCGGGGTTGCTGCCGATGTGACCACCGCCATTTTCGCAAGCTTAGATCTACTGAAATCGACCGCCTAAGGAAGAAGAGTACTGCCTGCGCAAGACCACCTCTCTTTCAAAACAACCAGCTTATTTTCGAAAACACTGCGGTGTTATCAAGTGGTCAGATCAAAGGGGCGTCTTGTCCTACAATGCAGCCTCCAGCAATGCACCTTAGCAGTGCACCTTAGCAATGGGATGCGGATCACAACGCTCTGCTACCGAATGATCGGAAAGGTTCGCGTGGAAAGGCAGTCTACTCTTCTAAAGACAAATGCAATACCAGGCACGTATTGCTCTACAGCCAAGACTGAAGAAACGCTTCGCGAACCCAAGTCAACTGAACAAAAGTTACACGAAAGGTGCGAACCTGCTGATGCCAGTGATGGACGTTGTACGCATCGCTGACTGATCAGTCACTCACAGTCACAGACCGGCTGCTGCACTGCTCTCGGCATGTCATGTCTCAAGACTGGAACATATTTGCTGAGCTGGAAATGGAGATGTCACCTTGTGACTGAAATCGCCAGCTCAGCTTCATTGTCCTTTCCCGAAGTAGGCAGCAGCGGCCGTTATGAGTTATGGTCTTTCGGCCATACACTCCGGCCTATGCGTGGGTAGGTGTTGTGTAAGGTAACTGGTTTAGTGCCAGAGCTGAGGTGAAGTGAAGGTCCAGCTCTGCACGTTCTGGTCATGTCTTGCGGACTGTCTGACAGCGCTCGCGCTCGTGCGAATAGCCCGCCTTGATCGTCGCTCACCAGATCCTGCCAGTCTGTCACTTTCACTCCCAAGTAGTTGTAGCTGTCTTCCCTGCTATCATGATGATGTGTAGATCTACAGTGTGAATATAATAATGCATTACTCCATTAGTGGGCTGCTTGGTCCAAGTAATAGTATTAGTAGTTTGGAAATGACTCGCGCAACTGAGCACTCAGGCACGGAACAGCGCCGCTGGGCTGTGAGAAACCGCAGCCTGTCTCCTGCCGACACGGAGCCGTGTGCAAGTGAAACGCTGTGTGTGTTCTCTCTCCGCCACATGTTCACCGGTATACTGCGGTCTTGCCTTCTAAAGTTCTGTACTCATCGTTCTGCATGTATTTGGTAGCTGGCAGTAGGCGACGATATGGTGCGTGGGATACTTTTCTCGTCGCGTATTGATTCGTATGGTGTAGCAACCACGGGATCATGACAGTGCCTTCGGGAAGGCAATGGGACTTGACTAAATATAGGAACAGCTGGGGTGAATGGCGAATGGACGCTGAATAAAGCAAGTACAGTCTGTAACACGATAGTTTCAGCTCCGGAGTCCGTATACAGTGTGGTCAACCATGGTGAGTGCTGGTACAATAGGACCAGGAAATGACGTAGGAGCATTCCGAATATTGTGCTTGCCCAATGTTTCACCTCAGTACCCAAGCATTCGAGACATTTGTATTCGTCCAAGCGCACGGCATCTTTGTGGAGCGTCAGTGAGCATGAGAAATGGTTTAGGCTTAGCTAAGCAATTTGGGCGCTGCCAGGTGGAATACACTTCCACCGGCTTGCCGCATGTCTAGTTCACCAGCTGAATTTCGCTCATCCATCAAATTATACCTAGGGTTCCCTGTAAAAAGGCGCTGACGCCTGTTGGGAATTCCCTAGTAAAAGAAGAATAAATAATAATAATAATAATAATAATAATAATAAGCCAATGTAGCAGAATGGAGATGGGTGTTCAGTAGTTGCGCAACTGTTTCTGTGAGTAGATCTGCTGTGTGGAATTCAAGCCTTTGCCCCATGGCCCACCCCTCTCCCGATGCCAGAGCCGCTAGTAGAGCCATAGTGATCCACAGTCAGTACATGTACTGTACTTATGATATAACCTAACACTGGTTAAAAACCAGTATTAGATAACCTTGTTATACAATTGCATGAACAGTACTGTACTTCCATAGGTAATGCAGATCATGCTCACCTACAATGTTGTCATACTTGCACAGGCTACTACCACTAGGTTGCTACACTGCTGAGCACATGAACCAGCAGCGAGTCGTGGAAAGAAATCCTGACCAGGACCGGGGAGCCGAGAAAGCCCTTTCACGACTCCCCGGCCCTGACTACCGGTACTATACTGTCAGTACTGACTACAGACGTACAGTACAGTACATGATCGCCATTGATCGGCTGACGTGACAAGCACTGAATCGCCGTGTCGGATGCGTTCACACTTCTGATCGTCATTCAATGATTCATACCGCAACATGCTGCGATTGCATGATGCTGCCCCTTGGGCGCCGGGCGTTGACTTGTGCGTGCGGGTAAGGACACCACATACTGCTCGAAAATAGTTACTACTACTTTGTACAAAATTTAATATTGTAGTTTTATCCACTTTACAATTTTTAAAATTGTCCATTTCTCTTCCGAAGTCGGTGTCTTGTAGCGCAATACACTTGTCCAGAAACCTGCTGTGGCTTCTGCCAATATCGGAATGTTATCTGGTCTCGCTTCCGGCCGTTCTTGTAGAAGCAGGTGCAGTTTGCCTTTCCGGGAAACTGTTTGGGTATTCCTTGGCGCTAGCACTCGTAGCTACTTACTGCGATACTCACCAGCGGGTAAGCGGTCCGTTAGTCGTTGTGCTGATACAATATACACCATTTTATAATACACGGTAATAATTATATCTCCGGCAGGCTGCAGGCGGAGCTCACCGGAAGTGGAAGTCATGCGTGACTCGTGTAATGGCGAATGCCCAGGTCAAGATCTAAGAGTCAAGGCGTCCTAGATCCTTGCAACAGCACTGCCAGATTGCATTTCGGAGGCTCGGCCTTCGAATGTGACAGTGTGTTAGGCCCAAAATCGCTCCGTTTTCATATAATTCATAGCGTTTTAAAGACAAACACATTCCACCTCATTTCCCGCCAAAACCAACCCTTCCCAGAATCTCTTTGGCCTTTTTCTTCGCTCCGTTTTGTGAACGTTTCAATTATTTACTTCTCTCTGACATTCTTGTCACAACCATGGCCTCGTAAGCAACGCCACATGCTCATATCGGAGCAGTGTGCATGCCTTGCTGAGCGGAAACTCAGTGGCATCGGGTCGCGACCCGGATTCCAATCGTGACTCGGAGCTGGACGGAAATCCAGTTTACTGAGTTGAACGATTTGCTCAACAGGAGCTTGAACGGCCGTCGCTGAGCGGAAACTCAGCACGGTTCGATTTGACGGACGGAAATCCGTCAGTAGAATTTGCCCGATCGTCAGCTACTAAAAGCTGTATTCGATCCGCAGGTACTGGCGGCTGCCAGTAGATTATTTCGATCACTCGGAGCTGGACGGAAATCCAGTTACTGAGTTGGACGATGTGCTCAACAGGAGCTTGACCGGCCGTGGCTGAGCGGAAACTCAGCACGGTTCGATTTGACGGACGGAAATCTGTCAGTAGAATTAGCCGATCGTCAGCTCCTGAAGCTGTATTCGATCCGCAAGCACTGGCGGCTGCCAGTAGATTATTATGTATTCCGATCACTCGGAGCTGGACGGAAATCCAGCTGCTGAGTTGGGAACTGGAACGGCCGTGGCTGAGCGGAAACTCAGCGCGGTCCAATTTGACGGGCGGAAATCCGTCAGTAGAATATTAGATAGTGATACTAATATTCTTTATTTCCACGATGGCCATGCCTTGTATACAGAATAGGAATTGGCCTATGATTGATTCAGATCAGTCTGAAATTAAAATTAATACCGCGTACCGGTAAATAAAAAAAATTAATTACAAAAAAAAAAAAATTACAAAACATTTTTTTATTTTATTTTAATCTACAATCTCTGCGGACACTGGAACAGCATGCTGTTTCATCCTTCATGACTGTGGACTGATATGATCATCAGCGCAGCATTGAGAAAATGAGGCCAAACCTGATACCAATGGAAAATATATTTTCCAAAGCCTTATTATTATACTTTTAATCTACATGTCATGACATGTAGCAAGGGCCAGGGAGAAAGCCTGAATGACAGCTGCTGGAAGCTGTATTCGATCCAGAGACGCTGGCCGCGGCCAGTAGATTTAATTATGATCGTGTTCGATTGAGGCTCCTGTCATGATGCAGGATACTTACATGTATGTTGACAAAACAGTCCACGTACTTTGCCCGACCCAGCCATAACCAGATAACTGCGTAAGGTGTAGCTGCTATGCAACAATAATGGCGGAGGCACATGCGAGACCCCGCACACCGTACTACAGACACGTTACTGATGCCAAGGGCTGATGATGTGGTTGGTTGCTGTGTATGCCAATGCGTCCTTATCCAAAATGAGGCGGAACTGGTTGATAGAAGCCAAGCACAAGCTCTTGGCTAAGAGCTGTCGGAGACTGGAAATCTCAGTGGCAAAATGTTTTCCGCCAAGACCATGAAAATGGTTAAATCAGGCAATGCCCTGGTGGATGCATCGCACCTATTGCGAGCACAGCGTCACCACTAATCCCGCTTTCAAACTATGCGGCATTCCACAGTCCCCTCCGTTCTGCTGTGACACCTGCCCGTTTAGCGGCCGGTCGCCCCTTTTGGCGCAGGGGCCCCTTGCCATTCGGAGGCTACCGACCGGGGCCCCATACCAGACCAATCGGTCGTGGCATCCCCAGTGGTCATCAGCACAGAAGTGGAAACACTCCCCGGTGTATCGGACAGCCTGGCGAGAAGGCTCTCAGGGGCAGTCCAGCTCGGGCCCGACATACGCACCAAGACCCCGCAGACTCCTTTGTCACTACGTCAAGCATTGGAGTGCATTATTATTATTAGTATGGTCATGTTCGCGGTGGATCGCTTATGTTATGTACAATACCCGTTCCCAGCTAACTGGGAAAAGAGATCTGCTGTGCCCCATGCCATGGGTACGGGTCTTACTTTATAGCCTAGGTGTGGTGAAGCTTGCTGTTGAGAGCTGCGAAGCCTTATTGGCAGGATGGTAGCATCCCGGATAGCAATTTGCCTACTTGTAGCGTTGCTTTGATTTCGGAATCTTCAATTCCAGTTACACCGGGCTCTGGAGCGGCCTTGGACAAGAATATGTCTGACGCTCGAGCCTCAGGACGGCTTCCTTGCAGTGGTGGTCACACCAGTCGGCAGCACACAATGCCATGGCAGTAGTGCCAGCCCCGCCAGTTCTAATCATATCATCGGATGCATCCGACTACGGTCGGGGCGCAGTGTGCCAGAACCGGGCCACGGGAGGGCCATGGACACATCTGGACAACTACTTACTTCCGCATCAACTGGAAGGATCTTCAAGCTGTTTTCCTGGGCCTGCAGACGTTTGCTCTTGCCAGTCACTGATAACAGTATTGCTGTGCTAGAGATGGACAACACAACAGCAGTTGCATAATTATGTTGATCACCAAGGCGGGACATACGAGACTCATATTCTCATCAGCTATGCCAACTAGCCAAGGACATTTGGGCCTGAGTCGAGCAGCGCCTGCTACACCTCAAAGCCCTCCATGTGCCGGTCGCCTGAACACTGAGGCCGGTTTTCTATCATGGAACATTGAAGAGAGCGACGATTGGCAGCTCAATCCAATTATACAGGGCTGGTTCAGCTCATCAGGGAGAGTCGCCATCCAATTGTCCGAGATCTGTTCGTGACGCAGCACAATTGCCAGCTGCCGGTGTACATCAGCTAGCCACGGCCAAGACCAAGTGGCAGAGTGGTCCGATGCCCTGACGGCACCGCCGGCCATGTGGCGGAACGGCTACCTGTTTCCACCATTTGCTTTGGTGGACGCGTGTCTACGCTGCATCCGAGAACATCGGATCCAGCGAGCAATTCTAGTAGCTCTAGTTTAGCTGGTACAAGGGTTCTATCCCTTCTTGCTGCAGATGTTGATCTAGTGCTCTTGGCAGCTGCCACAGCACGACCCTATGCTCCTTGATCCATGGGAAGAATCTACATCCACTGCAGGGCCTCCGGCTAGCCATTTGGACCATGTCAGGCATACTACAGCTCAGCTGGGACTTTCAGCAGACGCCTCCATACGGAGGCGCGACGGACCTACTGTCTCATACGAGTCAGCCTTCCGATTATGGAACAGCTGATTGGGTGCACGGTAGGAAGATCACATGGCTGCCTCACTAACTAACTTCTTAGCTGATCAGGTTTCCGAAGGTAAGCAGTACCGCACTATCAACATGTGTCGGTCAGCTCTGCCGTCCCCCTTGCCTAACCCATCCGGTTTCCCCCCTAGCCAAGACTTGCATGGGTGTTGTGTCCTGCGTGGTATCTATCACCACTAGCGACCACCACAGCCATAGTGTGGTAACACATGGGACGTGAAGATGATGTAGGATAAGAGTAGTGCTCTGGCCTCTGGGTCTGAAAGCTCAACTTCGGGTGCCCCTTCTGTCCAGGAAGACTTAGTGTGTAATGCTAGCATTATGCTACTTGAGTTTGCAAAGTCAGCTCGATCATTTGAGCTGACCTCATTGGATATCAACTAAATGGAGGTGCTACTTGATGTTTCAGCTTACCTCGCCGACAAAGTCTCAGAGGTCCGGAAGTCCAAACTCATTCTTCGTTCCCAAGCTACTACTAGTACTAGGTAGTCTGGCTAGCCTACAAATGTAGTTGATTATGCCCGAGAATTTAGAGCCCGCACAGCCAAGTTTCGATTGAAACCAGAGAAATCAGCATTCTACCACTGGCTTGGCAATCCCAGCGCCTCACATACCAGTGGGCTCATCCACTCTGGCACAGTGGCTGAAGGGTATCTTGTCTCTGTTTGGGAATTGATCCCTCCTTCCAGGCTCATTACACCTACTCGCGGCGCCTCGGCTGCAGCCGCTTTCCAGGCTGTCATCTGTATGTCAGATGCCTAGCTGGCAGCCAATTGGAGCCAGCCTGATACATTTGTATCCCACTATAATGGTCACAAGCTGTGCTCAATAGCTCAGCCATTCATAATCATCCTTCCATTGTCCCTACTCAGCTGCTGCCTCTCCGGACTGAGGGTGCCTATGTTTCACCTACTGATAGTGCAATCCGTGGTAGTAACCCAACTGCAGTATTGAGTATTTGTGGGAATATCCGAACATTGCATTCATGTACAATGTATATGTAGTCTGGATGAGTGGCACTGTCTGTGCATCACTTAGGGTGCCGTAAATTGTGTGGAGGTTTTCTCTTGTCAGGCTATTTACCCTGAGGAGTGAGTGCTGTTGTCCATGTTTGCACTGGATGACGTTCAACGGTTGTTATGCTATAATATTGCTTTTCCAGCTCTATCACTGTGGATAATACATGTTTGAGCAAGTATTGGGATTTGGTCTCAGCCTTGTCTTTAAAAATCACACTGTCACATTCGAAGGCCGAGCCTCCGAAATGCAATCGTAAATTCCGCTAGGACCCTAAAGGTCTGACGTGGAATTAAGGTTGCATAAGGAGGTGAGGCTGAGAATGTGACAGTGTCCCACCCTCCCAGTGCAGTGATACCCCAGAACACTGTCACAGTAATCCATTCAAGAAACGGCTCAGAAAGGCCAAAGAGATTCTGGGAAGGGTTGGTTTTGGCGGGAAATGAGGTGGAATGTGTTTGTCTTTAAAACGCTATGAATTATATGAAAACGGAGCGATTTTGGGCCTAACACACTGTCACATTCTCAGCCTCACCTCCTTATGCAACCTTAATTCCACGTCAGACCTTTAGGGTCCTAGCGGAATTTACGATTATCCAGGTACATGTACATGTATAGTAGTAGATCTACCATGCATGAGGCATTGTGTACGTACAGCGCACACCATGGAGTACTAAAAACGGTTTTTTTAGTACTCCCTGCTGAGTTGCTGGTGCTACACACCGTTATCAGTGATCAGGTGATTACTGCACTCTGGCACTTGTACAGTGAAACGTCAATAATTTTATTCTTGTCTCCACTCCAGGGGACATGAAATACAGTAATCTACTATAGCCACCCTCCATATCCTCTATATATCCTCTATATATCCTCTATATCCTCTATATTGGAGATGAAAGGACTGGAAATGGATACATGTATCCCCAGGTGCTTCCAAAAGTACTTTACTCCCACTTCTTTCACAATCTGTCCCCTTGACATTACATGTAGTGGGCATTAGACTTTCGAAACAAAAACAAGATTCATGATCAGGACTCCTGGGCGAAGATTTGATTGAGATGATGAAAGCATGCAGCAAAGCTAAAGAGGTCGCCTGTGTGGGTGATTCTGTGGGGGGGGGGGGGTTCTCACTCTTCTGTTTTAGAAAGGCCAGATAACCTGACAACTAAACTAACTACTTTAGATACAAGATGAAGAGAAAAGGCCTGAGTACAAGTTGTTTATAGTATTGTGCTACCTGCTGTTGACACAGTCATGCTACCTGCTGTTGACACAGTCATGCTACCTGCTGTTGACCGTCACATGGTGACACCTCCCTTCCTTTTCTTCTTTTGATAATGCTATTTTCCGTGGTTGGATTCACCCTCCCTTTCTTGTATTGGCTATGTATTATTATGTGCCATGAAGTGGAGACGATATATAAAAAATAAATAAAAATATCCAGTTTTTATACTAATTACTGAACAGTTTCACTGTACACTTACGGCCACTGACTGACTACTACTAAAACGTGTTCATTATTGAACGGACAAACGCACAAACCAAACCAACCTGGCTGCTACTACTTACTAGAATTGTAATATACGGTCATGTAGTTCTACTCTGAGTCACTATAGTAATAATAATAATAATAATATATAATATTCGCGGGATCCGCGTTAGCATCACTTGAATGTTCAGAAACACACAAGCTATAGCCTTCGCTTCCGCAGGCCACCACTATGCCTTTACACCTTAGTGGCGAATGCAGACCTCACAAGTGAGTCAGGGGAGAGGAGGTGAGTCTCTCAACCAATCGGGCGTGTAACGGCCCATAACCCTGTAAACTGCATCCTTGTTATCCTCACTCGAGCTGTGAGTACCCAGTTGACCGTGGGTGTCGGCGCAGTTCAACACGCGTAAAAAGTCTTTTTACACGCTCCCTGCTGCCAGCGCGGGTCTCGAACTCGGGACCTCATGATTCGCAGCCAGGCCTGCAAACCAATCGGCCATATGCGTTGGTCTAGTCACTATAGTGGAGATTGTATATAAGTCATATAACGACACTCCTTTGGGAGAGAACGAAATGTCATCATATTTGATCTGTCACTAAACCCGATCTTCACAAAGGACTTACTAAACGACTTGGGCAACAGCGCCTTTGATCCTAGAGGGTGGTGGCGTTCCCACGGCGAATGCGGAAAACTCGGCTTCCAGCCGAGTCTCACGCGAACCATGAAATTTATTAATTTGGGCAACAGAATTGTGTCGCAAAACTCAATCTGTCGTTATATACAAGGTCGTTATATCCGATCTCCACTGTATATTTATAATGATGCCTGTGAACGTAGATCAAGAAAATGCTGTAACGGTGCATGAGTTGCACAAGCCACTGACCCCTTCAAGGTACGGCGCACAATGGCCACTTTAGAAAAGGTAAGACTTTTCATTGCACCACGACCGCCGACCGCAGTACATGCAAACTTCTGGCAATACAAAATCCAATGGCCATACAACACGCTGGATCATCCTTTAGTGAACTGATGTAAGCATCTTGTTCTGTCATGGATTGAGATCAAAAATCGTGCAGAAGAAACTACACCTACACGAGCCATGCCAAAGTTGTCCATTGAATTAAAATCTCCTCAAATGGCAAAGATCAACATACTAGTGCCCGAGAATCGGGATCTACATACTGCAGACTCATTTGACGATTAAAACATGGCCGAAGAAAAACCGGGCAAAACGTTGTAGTCACAACAACCGTGTATGATTATGATATTTTTTAAAGTTGCTGCAAAAAAACAATAATGTCCAGCATGCTGAAAGATGTGAGACGTGACTAGTGGCAAAGTTCAATTGCAAGGGAATAGATTCAACTTGATGTGAAGAATTTAGTAGAAATAGAATGAAATTCATGGCACGTGCACGTGGAGTCAAAGTGCTAACAGAGTGTCATGGTGCAGCATCCTTGTCGTTGGCATCTGAACAACCAGCAAGAGCACAAATACCTTCGTCAGAACTAGAACATCACTCACGATGCTTTTTATTTCTAACCCCATCCTCGCTATAACACGCGCACACACGCACACAAATGCACATACCGTGACAAGCACACATACACATACACACACACACACACACACACACACACACACACACACACACACACACACACACCAGCATCTGCTGGTGCTTAAACACTGGTGAAGGTTTTACCCCGGCTATACAAAATTGCACATGTTGCACTTAGACACAAGGGGCATTTTCTGAGTGATTTCCTGGCAAAGGCACAGTCATGTAAAAAGGGTAATGATCATACAACATGTTATTGTATTGTTTGTACCTTGCACGATTTCTAGTCACGGTTCATCTTTAGGGCTGCTACTGCCCCTATACGAGTGCATATACACGTGATGAAAAGCAGCTCGCACCAGGCATGTGGACTGATTAGTAAAGAAGTTCAATTTTTTTAAACTGACCTTGGCAGGTTGGTAAGATTCCAGTCCATCCCAGCTGGTTGTTGCCTGCACGCTGACATGTGCGCGTGGCATCCCCGAGGACATTGAACCCGGAGCGGCACGTATACGTCACCGTCGTGCCTTCCGGCCACACCGTGGTGCTCAGAAAGCCGTTGTCGGGGATACCCGGCGAGTCGCACCGCTCAAGCTCTGTACATGAGAAAGGCAAACAGTGCGGGCTGGGCTTGACTGATCGTGACACGAATTATTGTAGTGCTAGGTAGTACTAGCAGGCGAGTAGCCCGTATGGGGCACGTCACCCCCCCCCCCCCCCTAAAAATTTCAACCTAGGTTCAGCATGCACACGATGACCATAAATGACACCAGCCGTCCTACACATATGTGGCCGTGCACCATTAACTGTGGATCGCAACACGGCTGGAATGAATCATTCCGCTTCCAAGCAGAGAGATGCTGCTCAAGGACATGAGTAAATCTTACGTTCACATCTTGCCTCGCTTGAGCTCCACTGTCCGGATGGTGTGCAGACCCAGGTCTGTGTACCTTGGAACAGGTAGGTTGCATCACAGAAGAATGTCACTGAGCTGTCCACCAGGAAAGGACCATCACTGGAATGACCTCCATTCAACGGTGGATCAGGGATCGGGCACACTGGCGAGACAAATGCACGGAGCGAAAAGACAGATGGACAGACAGACAGACAGACATGGGCAGAGACAGAAGAAAAGAGAGAAACAGAGAAACACGAAATAGAGACAGTTAAAGAATGATACAGAGTCAGACAAAGAAACAGGGAAGAGTGAGAGACAAACAGAGAAACCGAGAGATCGAGAGATAGAGACAGAGAGACAGGGAGCAAGAGAGAGAAACTTGGTTACCTCACTTGTGCCATGTTCAGGCTAAATTCTTTGCCACTTGGAACTACTCTTCTGGAACCACTAGGCATGCCAATGGTTGTCGACAAGGCGAAAGATATTTCTGAGATTCCATAGTGCATGTGTTGTCTGACTTCAATGATTACATAAAATAAAATCCAGATCAAATAACAATGACTGCTACAGAGGTTATGCGAATGATCTCATGGCGCGTTTTCTAATGGGCGCTAAGTATACAACAGGAGTCAGCGGACTTTTTAATGGGCGCTAAGTATGCGGCATGAGTTTCTAGTGCAAGTGCAGTGCTGTGCTGCGCGTCCGCTACTTGGGCGAAGCATCTCAACTGATGGTGTAATCACACCAGCTCTATAGCGCTCCACAGGTTGCAAGCTGCAGCACACGCCACATGACACGGTTCTCATAACTCACATATGGGCATGCAGAACGGCAGAAAGCCGGTCCATGTCCGGTCGGCCTGGCAACGCCTCACGGAGTCGCCACGGAGATTGTAACCACGGTTGCAGTCGTACGTCACCGTCCTGTTGTACGTGTACTGCGTCCCCGTGATACGGCCATTGTCCGGGGCGCCAGGGAAATCACAGCTTACAACTGAACACACACCATGTACATATACACACACACACACAAACACACACACACATAAACAACAAACCAGGCAATAAGATAGACTTCTCACCGCTTTGACCTACAACTTTTCACAACCCACACCCAATCGTACATCAGAATCCATAAATGTGCAGAAAATCATTTCTCCGGAAGTAGATCTACTCTTAATAAAAAAGCAGTCAAAACTCACTGCATCCCGGACATAACCCAGCGAATCTTTACACTCCCGGACATGACCCACCCACCGGCCAGTATATCATAGGCAAGTCACACTCACTCAGTACCACCACAGTCCCGGGACATAACATCACAGGTAAGTCAAGTACAAAGAAAGGCCGAGAAAACTGTGCAAGCATCTTTGGGACTGTGAATTGCACACACAAACCAGCCATCAGACGGCAGCATCGTCAACTTACGATCACACCCAACCACTTGTGGCTGCCAATTGCCATCCTGCTGGCACATCCAGACCCCAGACCCGGTAAGGTCGTAGCCGACAGCACAGCTAAAGGACACGGTGGAGCCTGGCTCAAACGGTCCCGAGCTGGAGCGAGTGCCGGCAATCGGTATCGGCGGTGTCCTGCAGGCTGAAAAACCAGCAGTGCAACCAGTATAACAATACAGGTCTACCCTCGTTAGTAGATAACCCCGGGGATTTCAAATTGTTTGTCTTATAACGAGTATTATCCACTATCCAGTAGTGAATGTATGTGTTTCAGACATCGGGGGATTTCAAAGTGCTTGTCTTACGAGTATTATCTACTATCCGGGCGTGAATGTATGCGTTAGGTGATTTTTGATCATCCTGTACTAATGAGGTTGTCTTGTAACCGATGTCATACTAATGAGGTTGTCTTGTAACCGATGTCATACTAATGAGGTTGTCTTGTAACCGATGTCATACTAATGAGGTTGTCTTGTAACCGATGTCATACTAATGAGGTTGTCTTGTAACCGATGTCATACTAATGAGGTTGTCTTGTAACCGATGTCATACTAATGAGGTTGTCTTGTAACCGATGTCATACTAATGAGGTTGTCTTGTAACCGATGTCATACTAATGAGGTTGTCTTGTAACCGATGTCATACTAATGAGGTTGTCTTGTAACCGATGTCATACTTATGAGGTTGTCTTGTAACC
The DNA here is from genome assembly GCF_964019385.1 of Sycon ciliatum. Taxonomy (NCBI): domain Eukaryota; kingdom Metazoa; phylum Porifera; class Calcarea; order Leucosolenida; family Sycettidae; genus Sycon; species Sycon ciliatum. The sequence continues at coordinate 18,081,117 of NC_088650.1, forward strand.
GATGTCATACTAATGAGGTTGTCTTGTAACCGATGTCATACTAATGGGGGTACACCTATACAATGTGTAGAGAAACTTTTCAAAGTACGCCCACCACTCGGAGTCGCAACAGAAATCTAATCCTCACAGACAGATGGTCTTTCTACACAGGTCGAGCTGTGTATTGAATCATGATAATTGTGGTGGCTTAGGTGACCGGTCTCTTAAGACAGGTGATCTTTATCGACAGGTGATCTTCTACATTTTGTGCATGTTCAAATCCGAGAAACTCCATCACTGTGTAGCATGATAATACCAATAGCTACTGATTGAGTAAATCATGTGACCTATCATGATAGCACATACTGGTAAAGAAGCTCGTAATCCCACTTACTGACACATGGCTCCTCGTTGCAGACCTCCGTTTGTAACTGCGAACCCTCGCAGAAAGCCCCGCCAGGTGACGGTGGTGGGTTGTCGCAGAAGCGGAAGCGAACACGGGCTCCTCCGTCGCAGGACCGCGTGCAGGTCGTCCAATTGGTCCAAGCGGACCATCCACCATCCACTACAGCTGAAGATAGCACACACATCCGAGAAACTCCATCACCGTGGGGCATGACAATACCAATAGCTACTGATTGAGTAAATACCTATCATGACATTACTCAGTATTTTTTAAGGACTGCTAACAAGAATCAAGATACAAACCACCTATTCGGACTGCAATTCTTAGACACAAGGATTGGGTTTGGAGTCATGCAGTACACAATTGTCACAGTATCTATAAATTCGCCACTCGGAGGAGATTCGTTCTTTAGAACAAATCTTATTTAAAATGGATATAGAATGGTTCCCCAGAATACGTGCATGTGTGCACATGCGTATATGTATGTATGTGTGTGTGTGCGTGCGTGTGTGTGTGTGTGTGTGTGTGTGTGTGTGTGTGCGTGGGTGCGAGCGTGTGTGTGCCCCTGCATCAAAGTAGTGTTTCATTCTTCATGTGTTTTTTCTAGTTACGGTATTTGGACACCAGAACGGATACGTACATGGTGCTATGCATCTCGGCTGCTCTCCAAACCACTGGCCGCTGCTGAGGCAAGTTTGAAGGTTGTTACCGGCTAGTGTGTAACCCTGAACGCACGTGTAGCGTATCTCTGTACGGAACGGGAACGGCGGTCCTGCCGGAGTACGAATGCCGTTGGCAGGTAAGCCCGGGTCTGGACATTGGACGGCTGTGGCAGTGAAAAAAGAACAGAATAGTTTGCGCCAATACCCTGCCATTGCCTCCGTTCACGCAATCAGACCATGCATTTGTGTACCTGTGGAGGTTATATGATTACATCATTAAAGGTGTGTTGTATGGAGCGACATCGCATGCACTGGTATGCTGCTCTCCCCCAAAGCGCCGGATGATGTCATTCGCACAACCTGTATTGCAGCAGTTCAATACCAACAGTCACAGAAGCATGAGGGACAGGATGCAGCCCCTAGCATTGCTACATACCTGCACACGATGGCACCGGACTGTCATATGCCCCGTCGTCCTGGCACGTCAGCGTGGCCTGACCAACCAGCAGATAGCCATCAGAGCAGCTGTACCGAACCTGATCGCCAGGACCAAACGAGGTGCCCGAAAGTAGACCGTTGGCGATAGGTCCTGGGTTGGTGCAGCCTCCTGCAATGCAACGAGAAGCACACAGGATCAGAATAACTGCAGATGCCCTTCACAGACTCCATCCTAACAATCTCCATTGCACTAAGAGTAAAGATGATTACTCCACTACATCAACAGATCATCTTGATGTGCCAGACATTTACAATACTGTCGGGTTCCGAAGAACTGGTAGGGGGTCAGCCTCGTAGCCTAGGCCCTTCTTATTTTCATCTACTATGGTCTATGCACAGTAGAGTCAACGTGTATACATATTGGTATGCTGTGCGTGGTGAAATTCCAGCCTGGTCGTTCTTCGGCGCTACGTTCTTCAGGACCCGACAGCACTGTACACCCAAACTGGCCATTCTTTCAGTCAGCTTGCCTCTCCGCATTTGTAGCAACATCACCACCACTGCAGCAAGGCACTAATCAATTACAATAGTCACCGGGGAATCCACAGAAAAAGTCAAACATCAGGTCTAACTATTGCTGGCCTCAAGCGAATGTCCCTGGTTCGTGTCCTGGTTGTGACAGTCAATTTTTTCGTCCGATTTTTCCCGTTTGAATCTTTCCCTCAAACCAATGAATATCTAAAGAGAAGCGGCCAGCTTACTCTCACACACTGGACATGTTCCGCTGAAGGTCCCATCAGCCTGGCACTGCCGTGATGTGGCATCGCCGGCTCTCAGGTAGAAACCCGGGTCACACAAGTAAAACACCGTCTCGCTGATCTGGAAGAATCCACGCGACGGCTCGTGGACGCCGTTGAGGGGATTGCAGGGTGCGGCGCATCCGTCTGGTGAACAGAAACACCACAATACCGTCAATGCAGGGTATAGTGGCAGCCATGGGACGGGCTCTTTTGATCACAGTATGTACTATGTATGTAAATCCATTTTTAAACGCACAGGAGGTGTTAGATAATCCAAGTAACTGCGTAAAAAGAGGAGTAGTGAATCTGCTCAAGCACAATGATTGAGCCACGTACAATACCCCCCCCCCCTACCTGGACACACACACACACACACACACACACACGTGGCAGCCCGGCTTACCATTGATGCGGTCACACGTCGGCACTGTGCCGCTCCAGCGACCGGTGGCCTGACAGCGTTGATTCTGAACACCAATCAACCCGTATCCTGTGTTACAACTGTAGCTGACCAGGTCACCGAAGCAGAAACCATTTCCGACTCTACTACCAAAGTCTGGTAGGCCGGGATTTCCACAGCAAACGCCTGCATGCAGAGAAATAGCATGAAATCCATTACAACACCCGCTAGAGTGTTACACACTGCAAGATGTCATCTAGGGAGCAATACCTCCACTGCCCGGCAAACACAGCCCACAGTGCATTGCCCAACACGCACAATCCTAGCACCTCGGTCAGTTTTACAATTATTTTTGACACTCTTGTACGTCTGGCTCTGTAGGAGTCCAACTCCAGCACTCGTGGACAGATCAATGCTTGGCTTTCTTCATCTTTTATTGAGAGACTAGCTGTATGGTTAGTCGAGAAAGCATCAATAGTAAGTGCCTGTGTATCTGGTGAAGTAAAATAAAACAAACAAACAAATTTACCTAGAATACTGAGCCAGTAAGAAATGTAAAATAGAAGAAAAACACATGCGAACGAGTTATGAAGCACCTATCCACGACTGACTGACTGCTTATTACCTTGTTACAGTCGTGGATAGTTGCTTCATAACTCGCTCCCATGTGTTTTTCTTCTACTCAAACAAACTTACGTTCGCAGGACACCGGCTGACCACTCCACTGGCCGAACGCCTGGCATGTACGTGTTGGCGCTCCGAGCAGCTGGTAACCTTCCACGCATGTGTAGCTGACGGTGTCGTCGGCATCGAAGCCTTGACCTGGCGTGCCGCTAGGTGTCCTGATAGCATTGAGAGGCGTGCCAGGGTCATCACATACTGGTAAGCCTGAGAACGAGAATAGCACATTCATATGTTCAAGTGCAGAGCTCTGCATTAGACTATGTCTTTATGTATTTCTTTGCTTACCTATTACTCATCACTTCTTTTTACAGATTTGCTATTATGGAAAGTTTGGAAACCCCCTCGATAGGCGAAAGCCTTTGGGGGATACTTATAGATGGCTGTTAAAGAACATAGCTGTCAAAATTCTACGTTAACAGCTTTCTGCATGATTTGGAAGTGATTCTGATGAGTCCCGCACAAAGAACACAACAGTACTGTCCGCACATTGAATTCAAACGTTATATAACAAGTGTGTGACATGTTGGGAATATCTGCAACAGTGGTGTATCCGGCCAGCAAAAACTTGTGGAGATCTGTGTTGGAGCGGCGGCGAGTCCTTAGGTGGCCTCACCCACGCATGTGATGATAGTTACTTACACTGCTAGTGAGCAGCCATTTGTCTGTCTATCAGTCTTAGAGAGGGTCTAGAACTGTATTTGGAAAATGTCAATTACGAATTTATCAACATGAGCCCCCGCCACGTTGGCGGTTTTTGAGGCAGCTATTGGTGATAAAATTAATATTTTTTCTAGGGTATATTATTCAGTTGTGTCCGTGCAGGTTTTGTGGCCGGTTTCCTGAGGTTCTCGCCACTGTTTTTGAATCGTATGCATAACAACTGTATGGTAATGGCTCAATGCTCACCACATAGGGGTACAGGCTGTGACCAGACAAGTCCCTGCACACACACGGCCACTGGACTACCCTGGAGCACATAGCCAGGATCACAACTGTACGTCACCGAGGTACCAATTGCAATGTCCGTGCTATTCGTCAGTATCCTATCTCCGTTCTCCGGGCGACCTGGATCAGGGCAGCAACAACGGCTACCTGCAAAGATACGCATGTACGTCCCACGTCACAAAACAGAGAACACAAGTCACACGGGTCATATTATACGCATATGCCTTAGAAAGGACTATGAAATGACCCAGAAACTCACTGGAGCTAGTTTTGGTAAATCCTCTTTCTACTTGCACCTTCCATAAATTACACGTATCAGCCCCCCCCCCCCCCCAAACCACCAGCTATGAAGTGCAGTTACTGCCACAATAACCTACAGTATAGTGTGCCTAATGTCGGAAGGATGCTCAAAGCTCCAAACCCTGCTGTTTTGCCTTTCGTCAGTGATATTCGGGCAGCAATGGGTTCGCAAAGAGCTCGTCAGGCGAAATAGCACGTCATCGTACATTTGAGATCAGCGGGAAGAAGATGACGACGTCCACTAATTTAGTATCTGTGCACACGAATGTGCTGTGTGTGTGACTTTGTGTGTCAGCTATGGCATCAAACCCTGTGGTTCCATGCCTACCGTGTAGGTCAGAACCATCCTCAGTGCTGCCAAACCGTCCGATTTTTCGGACAGTGTCCGATTTTTGAAGGCTCTTCCGAAAACCGGTCCGAAAAGGGAAACGTCCGAAAAGCAGCCAAAATGTCGGAGATCATTACTTTCCTATGCAGAAGTCCTGTACTTTCACTTTTCAGCGCAACTGAAGGCACAAATCACTGTACATTTGCTTCTAAAAAGGCTAGCGGTTGGCTGTGGAAGTTCAAAGTAACATGCCTGGATCAGGCTGGATGGCATGTACACTGACAGTCTGTACAGAGTCAGTGTGCAACCACACTCATCATTACAAAACAATATTTAATTCATGACAACTCTGGGGTTACCATGGCAACGAAGCGAATTTTCATGGTGTTTTAGGCGATATTTTGAATTCACTGTAAAAAATTTGCCGAGGAGAAAAATTCGCACCATGTGGCCAGCCTTGGCAGTGAAGGGTGTCCGATTTTGGGCGAAAATTATTTGGCAGCACTGCATCCTGCAAAGTTTGAATGACGTAGGTAGAACGATCGCGCCGCGAACCATACCTTTTGAAATTCTGTTCGCAGTATACCTTCCACCATTGAAATTTCGAATTTCTTGCTGAGACGGGTAGCTTGCAACCTCGACATGGCTTGTTCCAGACATGCTCACGGTGAAGCGAAACCCTGTTGAAGTAGTGGCGGGGATCTGCCCTGCAAGTGCTACAAAAAAAGAATGATTCAATCTGCCGGAGAAAGCGTGAGACCGCGAATCTCCGTTGAATATTGAGTATTTCAAGCCTTTTCACGACGAAGATGGAGTTCTTTTTGGAGATGGACGTCGCGGCAAAGGACATGGTTTCCGATTTCTGGCGTCTGGTGGAGTCAGGGATCATTTGTCCAGTCAGTTCGGCAGCCTAACCGTCGGTAAGCTTGTGTTTGGATCGCGTTCTGCTCAATGTGGTGGATCACAAACAATTTTGATATCGCACAAATTGAACTCTGCATCGTGCGTACGGTATTTTATATTCAGAAAATCGCAAAGTGTCTCTGACTCTCTGTGTGGCTGTCCTATGCCACAAGAAACTCCAATCAGGCTCCTATGTCCTCTGCCTTCTTGATTGAATGTCCACTTCGTTTGAACAACGAACACAACAATCGAGGACGGCTTTGCAATGAAAAATACAGCTATACTGGAGCTGAAAAAAAGAAGAAAGAACGTGCTCAGGATGAGACTTGAGTACACGCGTACTCTCCCAGCAGGTTTTGTGGATGTCGCTCATAGATGCGTAAGTTCGCGTGACGATTTCAAAACCCCACTACACACACTTGTACCTCACAGCGGACACTCAAGCATGAATATTGTATAGGAACGTAAAATGTTTAAATAACCGACGAGGAGAAAACAGTCGTAAAATAGCAATGAAAAATATCAATTGTGCACTCATAACCATGTATAAACAATTAAAATGAAACAATTCCAGAACGTTTTCGTGTGACCATCATCAGTGGAACATCGTCACATAGTAAGAATCACTAAAACAACCAGTTATATAGCTACAGTAATATGAAAAGAAGCGTGAGAATGCAGCACAGCTAGCGGTTATGCATAACGCGTGTAGTGTGAACCTTTGCAGTGTATCTGAGAATGGTAGCAGTAGATGAATGTGGCAGCTGTGAGTGCGTGTGAACAAAAACTGGTGAGTGCGTATTATTTTATATAATACGCACTCACCAGTTTTTGTTCACACGCACTCACAGCTGCCACATTCATCTACTGCTACCATTCTCAGATACACTGCAAAGGTTCACACTACACGCGTTATGCATAACCGCTAGCTGTGCTGCATTCTCACGCTTCTTTTCATATTACTGTAGCTATATAACTGGTTGTTTTAGTGATTCTTACTATGTGACGATGTTCCACTGATGATGGTCACACGAAAACGTTCTGGAATTGTTTCATTTTAATTGTTTATACATGGTTATGAGTGCACAATTGATATTTTTCATTGCTATTTAACGTAAAATGTGTTTACCTAAATCTGATGTTGTCTTGGTACATTCATGCACCAGTTTACACAATACACCATTCCTTCTAAATCCTACCTGCACAAGCTGCATCTCTGATATTCTGCAGCACTGAGTTGAACTGATCAAACGCCGTCAACTGGAACACGTTGGCCGACAACGGCATGGAGGCGATGGCTTCCAGCTCGGTGCGATCCGTTCCCGTGCCGACACCAATGGCAATGACCCTCACGCCCAGCTGACGCAGCGTGTCGGCCTCACCACGGACATTAGGTCCGATGTTGGACTGGCCGTCTGTGATGACCACGCACACGCGAGTGGCATCCGGCGCCAGCGGTCTCACACCCCCGGCCGTGACAAAGATCTGAGTGGCGGCAAGGCGTATGGCACCGCCAGTATTCGTATTGCCACGGTTCGTGTACTGTATCGCCGACAATGCGGTGAGCACTTGTTGCTGTGAGGAGAACGTGTTCAAGTTGAACTCCAGCTCCACCGTGGAGCCATAGCGCACCAGAGCCACCTGGGTCAGAGCCGAGGCGCCGATCTCATACTGCATGACAAACTGCGACACAAAGTTCACCTGTCGCGAGAAATCGTCCGGCTGCACGCTGCCCGACTCGTCCAGGATAAACACAATGTCCTTGACCGTGTCGCATACTGCAAATTCAGTCAAGCACATACACATGCACACATAATGTGCTATCAATGCGTTGCTTGGATGCCTGGAATTCCAATACAAAATGCTCATTATAATACAAGAAGCAGTTTATTAAAGGTCATTTCTTGATTCAAATCCAAGAGCCTCTTGTATACACAATGAGCATAACTCCTACACTGTTTGAATGTGTGCTACGCTCTTTTTCTTCATCTGCACTCTTCACGCAGCAAGGCGGAGTGGGGTGGATCCAGAACAACACAATGAAGGGGTGCAGTAAGCAATGAGTTAACATTGGCTAGTGAGTAGCTAATGAATATAACATGAACCCCCGGTTTCGCTCAGATATTTGTACATCCATGTCTTTACACATGGGTCCTGTATAAGCAGAAATATTCGTCTGGAATTTAATTTCGTCTTTTTCGTCCAAGGAGCTTTTGGACTAAATTAAATGTAGGACGAATATCGATTTGTCCAGCTTTTCTATACACTCTTATGATCCGTGGACGAAATTTTCAACCGGACGAACTCATTTTCTTTGGAGTTGGACGAAATTATTGACCGACGAAATTTTCTGCCTCTTCAGTACTTCAAAGTATTGCTACACTGATCGTGAGATGTGAGAATATTGCTGTGAATCTTACGACAGGTCGGTGGCTGACTAGACCAGGTATCATTGGAAACACACGTTAGCGTTGCTTCTCCGGACAATCTACACAACAAAGTGCACAGTAAAATGAAAGCAATGTCAGTCTTAGTTTATCCTAGCGTGAATTTAGATTTCAGTGATTTCAGTTGGAAGACTGTACTGGAAAAGAGGTTTGGCTGGACACACCCATTCCAGTCTCACTGCAAATCTGAACCAATTCCAACCCAAGCCTCTCTTCTGCTATGAAGCTGCGGGAAGCCCCAAGACTTCTTAAGAATGTACTGGTCACTTTATGTACAGTGCTGCTCAATGAAAATTGAAATCCGGTCGTGTGAGTCAACTACGCGCCAGGCGCTGGGCAGCCCTAAGTTGGACCTGCAAACACTGGGATTTTCACTCATGCATGGCGCAACGCTGACTCACACGATCGGAATTCATTGAGCCGCACTCTGCATGCCATTAGCTATCACCTCAGTGATCAAGCCATTTTTTCTGTAGTAATTGAAAGTACCATGCACTGTGGCTGGTGAAGGCTGGTACATCACTGCATGTTTTGGGCTGCCAACCTACAATGTATGGGAATATAGATCAATTTTCACAATTTGCATGAGCGTCAGTCACTCTTTTTTTTTAAGGCAAGGCAAGGGCAGGCAAGGGCAAGATTCAGCCATCATGACAGACAGAGCGTGCTTTTCTTGCAGCGCGAAGCAACATATTAGGGAAGGTCAAAGGTCAAAAGGTCGAAACATTATTCCTGAAATGACGTCAAACGGTCCTGACATTCCCGAATTTACGTCAAACGGTCCTGAAATTTCCGAAGTGACGTCAAACGGTCCTGATGGCCTGATTATGCCCGCGGCGGGAAGACCGCCTATTGGCCATGGCCCGTGTCATGTAAGAACACCACTTTGCTCACTTAAGCGGGGCGCTACTTTTGTCATCTTGTTAGATGTCTCTGACCAGAACTGTACATTAAACTGTACATATCGACTTCATGCCAGGCTATCAGTCCAGCTCATGCCGGCTTACCGATATCCAGCGTCGCATTTATACGTGACAATGCTACCGATGCGCAGGTTTGTCTCCGACATCATCCCGTTCTGAATCTGCGGCAGAGGAGAGCATTGACCGGGAACTGCAAGACAAACAACACAAAGTTCATCAGTAAAAAGTAAAGTAAAGTTTGCACGTCCGCGTTACAACGGACTATACAATAGTATTGAGAAACACAAGCAGATTACAGATTAGGAAGTTTCGCATGTGCCATCAGTGCTTAGTGCTTAGTATTACAATGCAGCGGATCAACACGCGATGGCCCACACTGGTAGTGTACGGTACCCTTTTGATGATGTATGTATGTGCATGCACAGTGTCACCATCCACAATCATGTTGCAAGTGATACGCTTCATATCAAATCGGTATACAAAATCAACACAGTTCATGGAAGCTTCGGCAGCGTTCACATGACTACCAGCTATTCTTGATAATGCAAAGACCTGAGGGCAACATCGCCTCTTATGTACAATGTTGCTCATTGAAATGCGACCAAGCCAGCAAACACCACTCCAGGACCCCATGCAGCCCTCGAACTGCAAACGCTGGGATGTGAGCTGGTGCAGGGTGCAAACTTGACTCGCGCGATCGCATCAGTTCATTGAGCAGCACTGTAGTTTTCAGCATGCACACTGGTGAACATGATTACGAACTGTAAATGTCAACAAAGCAAGCCTTACTGGGTTCGCAAGCAGGTCGCATGTCATTCCACAGACCAGCGTGTGTACAATAGAGCCAGGGCGTGCCGGTCAGCGTGAATCCGGCATCGCACGCAAAGCCCAGGATTGTGCCCGCACCGTATGTTTTCAGATAGCGTCCCAGCACTCTGCCATTCCTGGGTGGCCCCGGGTGCGCGCACAGCGGATAGCTGCAGACCGGCGTGTGAGAGTGGAACTTGAAGGGACGATAGCCGGAGCGCTTGTAGCGGTAGACGTACTTGTGATCGGACTGCCACAGGTGGCATGGCGGTGCGCAACGCACTCGGGCGACGGGCCCATTGCATGTGCTGCTCTGCGGCCCGTCCTTGTCGAACGGATCCACCGGTGTCCCACCAACATCCAACATGCAGTCAAACAAGCTCGTCTCTATGCCGTTGCAGCGCGGATTGAAGTACTGCACGGGTGGAGTGCTCTCCGTTTGCGGTTCCAGCAGCACTTGACGCAGCATGCCACAACCGAGCGCGTAGCACGCCACGGACGCGGCGCGGAAGTCCCAGCCGCCCGCGGCGCACACCGTGCTCCAGTTACCGTTGGCGCCATCCTCGCGCATCTCCACGCGGCCCAGGCATCGGTCGGGCCCATAACCGCCGGTCAGTCGGATGCGCGGATCGCGCTTGGGACGGCCTTGCGGGTGGAACGCGCCCGTGTTGCCCGTGTGGAAACTGTAATCGGCCAGATACTGACCCATGATGTTTGGATGCTGGATGCTAGGTCTGAGCCCAGTGGCACCTGTGAGCAGGCCCTGCTGGTCGGATATGTACAGCACCAGCATGATCAGTACACGTGTGACACTAAACAACTTAGTGGTCAGCTGACAGCCAGCACACTGTGACCATACCGGGGTCGTGAGTGGCCGCTCCATAGCAGTTCCAGATCTACCGCACACACAGAAGAACAGTGCGCGACCGGCTGCTCTGCTTCCAGGCTTCAACACCGCTTTCCAGCACTCAGCTATCAATACTGCGTGCCGGTATCAGGCAAACTTTTTGTCGGTCACTCGTGATGTTGATGAGGACGAGATTTCGGCTGATCAAGAGCTCGGCCGCGTGGTCACGGGTTGGTCCAACGAAGTTTTGCAGCTGGATCCGTGAAGCAGTTCTCATTCCATTTCCTGCATTTCCAACATTGCGTTCTTCCGTTCAGCGTCGAATATAGCAATAAAAACAAGCCATTGCAGAATGAAGACTGCTTGCCTTCGTCCAAGCAGTTCTGGCGCTACTATCTCTGTCTGGCGTTTCTACGTCAAACGAGCTCAGTCTGCCGGAGTTACGTGTTCGTACGGAGTGTCCCTCGGAGCATTGTCGGCTAAGCCATGCCGACTGGATCTTGGCTGCCTGGCGGCAGGCTGGCATCCATGCAGCAACCAGGACAGCAGCATGCTTATACTGGGTGCAGCTCATCTCACTGATCGAGAAGTGTCGTAGCGGCCGCAGCCCTGTGCCACCAACAAGATGGTCACACAGCCTATCTCCAACCTTCACCGGAGACTAGGGACTTCAAACGGTGAATTCCAGCCAACAAGTCGCGAGGACTGCGTTCACGACAATACACCTGTGTTCGTCATTGTCAAAGCTGATCGGAATGAATGAGATCGAGAGCTCGTAGATCTACTACTTGTAGTGGTGGAAAGCAGAATCGCTGTGAGTGATGCGCCTGCACGTCGTTCGAAAACTTTGAAAAGTTCGGTGCAATGAAGTCTGAATGGGGAGATGCGAAAACACACCTTGCGATGTTTCCAAATCCCCGCGGGGCCTAGCTACAGACACGTCCTTCGCTACATCATGTATACATGACGGTAAGTGGACAAGCAGTGACTTCAGTGGTCACATGATGCATAAGTATCTCTTAGGCATACTCCATGGATCCAGTCTCCATACCCAAAAGAGTCAACTGGTTGATCCTTCGTTGGTTTCATGCCTACGACTACGAGTGCGAAGGCACATGATAATTATTGTGGTGGTATGTCGCCTCTGCACAGACAGTGCCACTGCAGGATGCATGCATAATATTATTGACATGCACGTAGACCCATAGAGCGTAAGTAACTAGTTTACCTTGAAATTGTAGATATTTAATAGCAGACTACACATTACTAGGGTCCCTCAACTCCGACAAACACTCAAAATACGGTCTCTTCGTTGCATATGTCATTTACAGAGAAACTGATGCTAACAAACAACGGATTGAGTAGAAAAGCAAGGAGGCGCTGTAGGAAAGACTTTCGGTGGTGAGTGAGAAGAGTGTGGAAAAGAAAACAGTGCAAGAAATGTGTGTACAATGTATGTGTGGAGAGTAGCAGCACTGGTGAAACGGTGCAAGGTGGTGGGTAGGAGAGAGGGAGAGAAGTGGAGAGCTGTGCCTCTGTGTGTGTGGGGGGGGGGGGGGGGCGATATGATGTTGTACCAATAATGTTCAGCGCATATATATATGCGTATGGTTGTGCTGTACTTAGCAAAAGTATATTTTCATCTTTGTCCTCACACGTATGGCTCCAGCTACACTGCATGTATTTATTTTTCCAGGTCACACTAACACATTCACCCTCCTCCTCCCCCCCCCCCCCCCCACACACACACCACACACACACATACACCCACAGGCACAGCTCTCCACTTTTCTCCCTCTCTCCCATCACCTTACACCTTTCACCAGTGTTGCTACTCTCCACACATGCACTGTGCACAGGTTGCTTGCACCTGTTCTTTTCCACACTCTTCTCATCACTTTCCTACAGCAACTTTTTTTGTTTGTTCGCATTAGTTTTACTCTGTTTTTACTGATGATGGGCCATGTCTGAAAAATGTGGTGGACAGTTGATGACGTATGCAGCAAAGAGACGACGGTATTGTGTTTCAGTTGAAGTACCCTAATACTGTACAGTACATGATAGTCTGGTGGACAAAAATTGACCTTAGATACGCAACTGCTACAGTTCAGTCGCCGATATCCAGACACATGAATACCGACGCTAGCGTATCGAGAATGGACTCTGTAGTCAAATGAAATGCCCGCATGAAAAACTATAATTATGTCGCACATCATACTTCTCTGCTTTGTATCCGAACAGCTTCCCATGGCACCAGCACCCCTCTAGCAGTCCTCTCGGCAAAGGAGTCGGATGACTGAGGTTGTGCTCCACGTTGGATAATTATACAATCGAGCCATGGCAATACAGTATTTGATTATTGTTTGGTTTATTTACCCGGGTATACTGCGGCTCAATCCTTGCACACACCCCAATGACGTACTGTACAAATAGGATAACTTTTAAAAAATAAATATTCCAGCTCACACAAGCGCAGCAGTATGTCATTCGGGAAGACAAGAGAGTATCTAATCAAAATGATCTGTCACAAACGTATAGCATGCACTCCGAGGTAAGTTTCTGATGGCATGTACGCAAGGGCAAAAGCTGCAGTGCAAGAAAGCAACAGTTGCATGCCAGCCAATGGAGCACAGAGACAGTGGGAGAGGGATCAGCTCATGTATCATTTTGGAACTGCTGGCGAACAGCGGCCGACAGCTGCTGGACAACTGCGGGCTGTGATGCAGCAATGTTGGTATTCTCAAAGGCCGATAGGTCTGTGCCGTCATCGGCCTTGTGGTCATAGAGCTCTCTTGCCACAACGTTTGACCAGTTTCCTTTGAGCTCACTGCCAATCCAGGTCACCTAAGATAAGTGCAATAAATAGAACACATCCACTGAGTTGATCACTTGATTTGAAAGAAATTAGTGGTGGAATTTCAAACTGAATAACTCGTTCGGCGCAGCGCAGTTTTATCTTCATGATATTTTGCACATTGGATGATTCACATTAATTTTGTACTTTTGAGCCGAGTATGTGGAGGATGCACCCGTTGTACTGAGAGTGGTCAACTGGAGTGTTGGTAAAATGTAGTACACCCATTGTGCACTGTAGTACGGTGAGCTCATAGGTGTATATACAAGCATTGAGCTGGTCAAGATAATGCGGATCGCATGCAGCAGGGGCGTAGCTCGCACATCTGTGGCGTGGTGACCTTGTACCAGAGCCACATCTGTGGTGTTTGACCATGTACCACCGACAACCTCGTGGCCACCATTTTGCTTGTTTTGACTATGTACCACCGACAACCTCATGGCCACCATTTTGCTTGTTTTGACTATGTACCACCGACAACCTCATGGCCACCATTTTGCTTGCTTTGACTATGTACCACCGACAACCTCATGGCCATCATTTTGCTTGTTTTCACTATGTAGTACGTATAACGGCCGTTTGGTGGTGTGGTGACCTGACTACACTGAGTGACTCTCTATACATGAGCTATGTGCCTGATGCAAGCTAGCTTGGCGGGCTGCTGCCTTGCACTTACCCACTCGGTGTACCTGTAGTCAGCAGTGCGGATACTGTAGCCCATGTAGTCAAACTGTGTGCGCAACCTGCCACCACAGGGATTCATCCATGCCCAGTTCTTGCCGCACCTGCCGCATTGCCAACATGAATCGGAGAAACACAATTATTCATTGGCTTGAGGGAAAGGGTGCGAAGAAAAATTGACTGTCGCCACCAGGACTCAAACCAAGGACTTTCGCTTGAGGCCAGCGGTGCTCTAGAAAAACAATTGCGTTGACACTGAGAGTAGCTGTATTCAAGCTGGGAACGTAGCAAATGCGTACCGGTGTATGGAGTGGGAGAAAGATGCCCAGCAGGGTCCAGTCGGTCACAATCACCACCACAGTTCTGCGAATTCCGGACTATCAGGCGTAGTATTTGCACTTGCAGATTGGGATAATACATCATGGTATATATGATTGTAGCTATACTTGTACGTGAACGTACTTTTCTAAGAACTCGCAGACTCCATTGCAGCCACTGACACATAATTAGGGTACCTCAACTCGAACTTTCACACTTTCCAAATACGGTCTCTTCGCGACCGTATTTGGAAAGTGTGAAAGTTCGAGTTGAGGTACCCTAATCGTGAACGTACTTATACATTTTACAGTTAGGAGTGAGAATTGAGGCAACACGACTTCATTCAGGATGGAGCCAATACCCGGCGATTCACAATTGGCATCGCACCATTGGCATGGCATTGCAGCCTTGCGGCAGTCTACTTTCAAGTTCCATGCAGCTGTTTCAAGGCCCTTATGCTGATGCTAAAGATTGGTCACAGCCACTGTAAGGCTATCTGACAGATGTTAACATATTTGGTGACTGGTTCGACTGGTCGCGATGCTCCCTATTCGGTTTGAACGTTATTGCAGCACTCACTTTGGAAACTGAGAGAACGCTGCTGTCTTCACCGGCGTGGTTTGATCCGTGAACAGCTTGGAGAGCGACTGGCCCTGGATGTTTTCTGTTGGTGCCGGTAGACCTGGGCAAAGCATGCCACGATGGAGACAATAATGCATCCAGAAAACTGTAAATCAACTAATTTTTTTCTGGCGATTTAATTTCGCTGACTTCACCGCTTGGTGCCAACCGGCCAAAGTAAATCGCAGGCCAAAGTTTATCATAGAGTCAAATGAGGGAAGATTTCGAGATCGGCCGAAATTTGTTGATTTACCAGCAGTAGGCTGTTTGGTTGCAGATACAGTTGACTCCGCTTATAATGAACTCGCCTATAGCAAATTCCGTGATATAGCAAACAGTTGTCCATGTCCCAGTTTAAACCAACAGTGTAAGTGCATGTCTGTTATAACAAACTTTGGCTATAAAGAACTAATTCTCCTGCACAATGGTGTTCGTTATATCAGGAGTTGACTGTGCCTGTATTGTTCAGATAACAATTTAGGCGAAATGGAAGTTTGTCTTCTGGCGTTACAGCACGCGGTAGTAACTTTACAAGAGGGCAAGTTTAGGTACAATCTGCGCACGTTACCTGCCAGTTCAGCCAGTGTTGGATAGAGATCGACCAGCTCCGCCAGTGCAGATGTTCTCTTGCCAGCAGAACCTTCTATCCACGGCGCTCTGATCATCATTGGCACGCGTGTTCCCAGCTCATAGTTTGACATCTTACACCACATGTTGTGCTGCGCTTGGCCGTAATAGAAGGAAATTAAAGGAGAGAAAGGAACACATGACAGCTGGTGGAATACTTCAAGTGGTGTGATGTAGAAAGAAGGAGGCTGAATCTCACGAACAATATTGTCTACGGAAATTCACATCGCCCGAAAAGCAAGGCTTGATACCAGAATGCACAAGATGCCAATGTGCCATGATTGTCAAAATTAAGGCATGATTGAAGGGCGTGTCCAGGCATAGTGTTCTACTGCCGTGGACGTGGAAATCCAGTCATAGGTCAAGCGGCCATGCAGCCGTGATTACGCACACGGTACACACATGCAACGGTCTGTATGCACTGAGGGCAAAGTCCCTGGTCATTCGACCGGATTTCCACGTCAACGACGGTAGAAGAGGGATGCTTTCACTACTGCATGTTGATCATGATCATCAGTACATGTACGTTCAACTGACCTCTCCCAGCTGCCACCCATGGTCGGCGTGGAAGGACACAACGGTATTGTCCTTCAGACCCAGCTTGTCCAGCCGGTCCAGCACCGTACCGACCAGGGAGTCCATGAAGCTCACGGCGGCATAGTAGCCACGCCGTAACCCCACTACGTCTGCGTGGCTCATGGACGTGTTCAGCGAGTACATCGTCACGTTGGTGTCATAGAACGGATGATTCCAGAGCTGAATGATTACACAAGAATTGCACAATAACGGATTGCCAAGTACCACCTATAAATTATTGCCTTTGCTTATGCTGAGGAAATCAAAGGAGCTAGGAACATTCATGCGTTCATAAGTCTAGTGTTTCCATAGGTGACTACTAACCTTCCAGCAATCATTCCATGCCAGCTCTGGTGCGTTGTGAGGGAAGTAGCCATCAACTGGTGGCTGAATGGACTCTAAAGGATAGAGCTCTTGAAATCCTGGAGGCACTTTCCAGGGTAGATGGGGCTTGTGAATTCCAACCCCTAAGAAGAACGGACGATCCGAGGCGTTCTTAGCGGCAAGTTCCATGCGCTCCAATGCAGTGTCGAGCACCATGATGTCAGAGAAGTTGGTCGTTTTAGGATCCAGCTCACATCGTGAGTCACCACCAGGGCAGAAGCGACTCGGCGTCGGGTTGAAGTAGGGAAGATTCTCCTCGCTCCATGATGGTGGGTCGTAGTTGGGAGGTAGACCAGGATGAAAGAGTTTGCCTACACCCAGAGTCAGATAACCATTCTTTTTGAAGTACTGCGGTAGGGAAGTCCAGTTCTCTCCGATTCCTGGTTCGCGAAAATGATCACGGAAATTCCAAGCCTTCACTCTGTCCGGACGCCGTCCGGTCATGAACGAGTTTCTGCTTGGAGCGCAGAAGGCAAACTGGCAGTACGCCCTGTCGAAGACCAACGACTCGCTGGCCAGTTTGTCAATGTTGGGTGTGTGCATATACTTCTGCCCGTAGCAACCCAGCTGGGGACGAAGATCATCAATCACTATGAACAGAACGTTCTTCTTCGAACTAGCCTTGCTATTCAGTCCCACATCGAAGGCTCCTTCCTCCTTCCACGAAGCTGCTGCCCCGCACACACAGGTCAGCAACAGCGTTGCGGCAACTAGTTTTGCCCAAAGCATGTTGTCCTGTCGTCTCCCAGCCCGTCACAAGCACAACTAGGTATCGCTCGGCCTCTTTGAACTCACTCAGAAAAGAGAACTGACCTCGGTGTTTCCCTGGATCAACCCAGAAGGTCATTTGAGTCAATACTAGAATGATGGTAGATCTACACTACAGTGTAGTACAAATTCAATGTCCTTGTAGTTTGCTCTAGATCTACGACTACGTCAGTTGATTATTTCCACTGACCGGGTCCAACGCTACACAGCTGTCCGAAGTCACCGGTCACCGCTATAATCATTATCAGTTATCATAATAATTATCAGTTATCACCCAGCATTTCGGCACAGCATAAGCTAACTAAGTAAAGTGACGCCATCTGATGATAATTATTTGCAGAGCAAAATGACGGAAACTGGGCCGGGCACACGGATTGTCAGTGAGCACGAGACAAAAGTGGAGACTATCGTAATCGTACAAATGATAGAATGAATGACTTTCGTCAGTTTGGAAAGAAACTGAAGACGGGAACATATTACATAACAAGAAGTGCATCGAGTGAGTGTCAAGTGCACAACAAATCACCGCAATCAGCTGTTCGTCTAGGATTGAACCACGGAGTGTTTGTTCAGGATGCTTCATTGTGCCCCGAGAGTAGTTCTATTTTCTATCTTTATCCTTTCAACGACCACCGGCGGTAGCAGGATCGCTCCAAAATCCAGAGACTTCCAGGCTGCTGTCGTGGAAACCACCAACAATGCCAACGGTAGGCAAGTTCCCAGTAAGAAGAACGTTCTGTTCATAGTGATTGATGATCTTCGTCCCCAGCTGGGTTGCTACGGGCAGAAGTATATGCACACACCCAACATTGACAAACTGGCCAGCGAGTCGTTGGTCTTCGACAGGGCGTACTGTCAGCTTTCATTCTGCGCACCAAGCAGAAACTCGTTCATGACCGGACGGCGTCCGGACAGAGTGAAGGCTTGGAGCTTCCGTGATCATTTTCGCGAACCAGGAATCGGAGAGAACTGGACTTCCCTACCGCAGTACTTCAAAAAGAATGGTTATCTGACTCTGGGTGTTGGCAAACTCTTTCATCCTGGTCTACCTCCCAACTACGACCCACCATCGTGGAGTGAGGAAGTTTTCCCCTACGTGAACCCTCCACTCGCCGGGTGTCCTAATGGGACAACGCGGTGCGAGCTGGACCCAAAGACGAAACCCTTCTCTGATATCACAATGCTAAATGATGCTGTGCAGCGCATGGAGTATGCGGCGGAGAATGCCTCGACTCGCCCGTTCTTCCTTGGTGTCGGCTTCCACAAGCCGCACTTGCCGTGGAGACTTCCGCAGGGATATCTAGAACTCTATCCGCTAGAATCCGTTCAGCCTCCAGGGGATGAATCATTTCCCCATGGTGCTCCGGATGTGGCATGGAATGACTGTTGGAAGGTTAGCGGGGAAAATGCTCTAATGCATGGGTTACATAGTAACCCATGCATTAAAGCATTTCTAGCAACTAGTGCTGTTATTGTTGTTGTTGTTGTTGTTGTTGTTGTTGTTGTTGTTGTTGTTGTTGTTGTTGCTTCCAAACGAAGGTAGATTCACAAGCATTCACGCAAATGTTACGCATCCAGTCAAACAAGGCACTTCTCATGAGTTATAGAACGTTGTCATTGCTGTTGTGTGTTTTGAGGGGAATGTGCAAATGGGAAAAATCTGAAGAAAATTTAACTGCCGCTGCCGCGCATGGTGTGTGCATGGTTTCCCCAGGTATGGCCAAAGGTGTTCAGCGACATCAACGTTGCAAACTACTCCGTTAACTCCACCATGAGCCACAGTGACATTGTAGGCCTGCGTCGTGGCTACTATGCAGCTGTCAGCTATATAGATGCACAGGTCGGGACCTTGCTGGATCACTTGGACACGCTCGGACTGGCAGAGAACACAGTGGTCTCGTTCCACTCCGACCATGGATGGCAACTTGGCGAGGTGAGAGCAGTCTGTCCAACCTTGGCACCATTCCAAAGCAGGACGCCCACAGTGTACTGTATACTAAGGCAATTGTCTCCGATGTAAACAACACACACACACACACACACACACACACACCACACATACCACACACACACACACACACACACACCACACACACACACACACACACACACACACATATATACACACACACACACACACACACACACACACACACACACACACACACACAAAGTACTGGAGGTGGGGGGCATGAAAGTAGCAGCGGGCAGCGTAATGGGAGGGCATATTACCGGCTAAGAAATGTGAAGTGCAAGGTTCAAGTAACGTTATTGCTTAGAAGAGGGAGAATTTTCCAGTGGTGCTGAAATGTAACGCATACTTCTGAATTTGTAACCTGCCATGCGGCTAGCGTGGGTGCAGCAAATGAGATGTTCAGTTTTCCCTGATCACTTTAGGGTGAGTCTGACCACCCCACATACGCTCTTACAGGAGTTGCGTCCGAGTCTTGATCCTTGAGGGTGGTGGCGTTCCTCCAGGCGTGGTGAAACTAGTCTGATTGACTCTTGCGCTGGTCTTCAAATTAATCATTCATACAAAACAAAACCTGTTTTGTGCTAGCTGATCGACATGCATTTCACCAATAAATGGTGAAATGCATGTCGATCAGTGCAGGAAACTGTACAGCTACAGATTCACGAACAAGATGTCATTGAGCAGCATTGCCGCATTATAATAAGTGATGTATGACCGTGCTGCACTTCACACAGCCGTCCCCTCCCCCCCCCCCCCTCCCCCCACCCTCATTCTGTCTCTCCACCTCCATAAATATACCGTATTATCTCTATTATAGGCGCACTCCAAGAGGGCTTCCAAGATATACAAGCGCAGCATCCAATATAAGCACAGGGCTTATAATGGAGAACTGTATGGATCATGTCCATGCATGTTTGATATCACAAAGTGTCACATACCCGCATGCTGTGGCACAAGTCTGTGATCCCCGAGATAAAAAGAACAAACTCAGTGAAGCAGGAAGTACAGAACTGCATTCACGAATCACGATACCTGGTAGGAAGCTTTGTGCTACTGGTGTAATGAAAAATGATGACCAATGCCGTGGTACATGTAACAGATGGTTGAAAAAAATATAAGCCCAGTCTCTAGTGGAAGCCCAGTGTCTAATATAAGCCCTGGGTTTGGACTGGTTGAAAAATCTAAGCCCAGGGCTTATCATGGAGATAGTACGGTAGTAATTATACTGGTATATATCATTTACTTACTGAATATTACTCTGCATGCAGCACAACATGTGGTGTAAGATGTCAAACTATGAACTGGGAACACGCGTACCAATGATGATCAGAGCGCCATGGGTGGAAGGTTCTGCTGGCAAGAGAACATCTGCACTAGTGGAACTGGTCGATCTCTATCCAACACTTGCTGAACTGGCAGGTAACGTGTCCAGATGGCAGCATATGTACTATGACATTCCACGTGTACTGTGGACTGCAAGAGTCAAACTAATGTGAACACTACTAGTTGAAGTCTGAAGAAAATGTTGAACGGTCTCTGCTGGGATGACGGCTACACCATAGCTCAGTGGTTAGAGCATCGCTGGCTACAAGCGAGGGTCCCTGGTTCGAGTCCTGGTGGTGACAGTCAAATTTTCTTCAGACCTTTTCCGTCTGTGTCTTTCCCTCAAACCAGCGAATGGTTGAAATCCATTTCTAATTTCTTATTCGGTATGTCAGTGCCAACAGCAATGGACTCTACCAAGGGATTGGGCGTGCCCATTGTTGTGGAAAGAGGTTTAGACTGTGGATTCATCACAACTCAAATTGAAACTATGGGTTGCGCTGATAATAATGTTTTTTTGAAGGGTTTTGAAGTAGGCTTCTCCCCCTGGCCCCCGTCACTCAACAACGCACCATTCAGTTAGCTTCCATACTAGTATTCACTTCTCAATAATAAACGGCGAGGGCACAGGAGGAGAAAGACAAACTTTGTGAACGACGGGAAAGACTCCCGGGAAAAGACTCAGATTATCAAGTGCAGTTAGAACTTCAGTTTTACTTGGGATTGGCAAATGAGTAGCCCTTTCCCAAAGATGCCATAATTTTCAAAACTTACTGCTTTTCGCAACCGTGCCAAAACAAGTGTGAGCTGCTGAAATCGCATCCATTATTGTCAGAAAAGCTCGAAAGTTGCCAACATCGTAACTTGACATGAGAGAGTTGTTGTGGATACAATGATGCCAAAAACAACCAAAAATGGATGGAGCGGAAATAGCAGAAGTGGACACAGCAAACTCTGTAACTCTTCCCGCTGTGAATTACAAACTTTACACAGTGCAAGTAGCCTGTTGCACACATCCTCCACAGGGGCGTATGACGGGCTTGGGAACTGGTACAACCAAAGGACGGAGTTGGCTGTGATGGGTAGTCCGGGGGCAAATTTTTGTAAAAAAAGACACAAAATCCTGTGTTCTGGGTACTTTTGGCACATTTTTTTACTAATTTTTAGCCATAGAATTTTATGATTCAAGTGCAGAAAACTAAGTTGCCGAGAACCAAGTGTACCTAATAGCCGTGTTGAGTCGAGTGTGAGTCAAACTCAAACAAAGTCAAAGATCTGACTGGTCCCGATTTTTATTACGGTTTCCACGTTTCGAAAAATTGTACGGCCATTGTCATGCCGGTCGAAGCGGGTGATACGCCCCTGCTCCATCATTTCAGTGCATGCAAAAGGGAATGCATATAACGCAATTACCGTAGATCTACTGTTTCTCTGAAATGAGTCTGTGAAGGCACACGAGAAATGAACGAGTATGCATTTGTCCGACGCGAAGTCTGTGACTTGGCCTCTTGACGCCTATGCGATTGGGCCAAGGTTACGGAAAAGTTGCGAAGTAGTTCGTGAAAATGAAAAAAATTGTGAAAGTTGCGATTTCTTCCAAAACAACGAAAAGTTGCGGAAAAAGTGACGAGCATCTTTGGGAAAAGGCTATCCGAATGAGACCATAGGAAGTTTTTGAGGGTTCTTCTCCAGAGATTCACCAAAAAACATTCTCAAATTTCATCTCCTCCTTGCTGATAAACTCAAAATAACAGAGTCAAGATTTACCCAGAAAGGCTGCGCCACCACAGCCACCGTTAAGGCCGATTCATACTTCATTTCGCGTACGGGGAAGCCATCGCGCGACCGTCGCGCAACGACTTTCCCTTGCGCGAAATAGTTGAGCTCAGATCAACTTTTTCGCGACGCGGCGCGTTTCCCGTACGCGAAATGAAGCATGAATCGGGCTGTAGGCCCTTTGCATCACATTACACTGAATTTCCATTGCATTACTTTAGATGGTAGGGCGACGTCAGTGTGATGTGTTCTCCCGTAGCTATTATCCGATGAGTACCAGGCGCATAGTCAGGATAGTGATCAAGGGGGTGCCTAGACTTTCCCCTCACAAAGTACATGCACGCTTACACTCTAACATGTAAAAAAAAAAAAAAATGTATATGTTGGTTCTTTTATGCGTATTATTTCATCTGTGATATGGGGGAGTGTGTGTGTGGGGGGGGGGGGGGGGGGGAGCAAAGTTAGCCCCACATTTGACGCTGAAGATCAATCAGCGAATGCAAACCTCCAACCAGGCAGTAGTAATATGGTATTTTACTACTGCCTGCTTCCAATGAATGACGAGCTAAGTCCTGGATGCTGCTTTCTCCAGAACTATCATACTCTCCATTGCACTTAAAGTCAGATTTCTCAACCCTTTTTCCTCTTCGTCGTGTTTGATAGTGCAGTATGTCATCCTTGGTCAAACCTACACTATTTCCCACAAAAGACGCAAACTGCTCTTCAACGTTACTTTCACTCTTCCGCTGCTGTATCCACACTTGCAAATTTGCAATGCATGAAAGAAGCTTCTTTGCCTTTCCACAACCTCCAAAGGGAACAAACAGCCAGAACTAGATTATACAAAACATAGCGCGAACAAACTGTACATATATGTCTGAAGTGTGTTTTCCATAGACCTTGCTGCTACTTCTACCTATGGCGTGTTTTTATGATTCTTTGCTTCTAACAAAACATGTGGAGTGCAATACAAATTGTGTGCTAAGCCTGCTGAGGCTTGTCGTGACACTGCACAACGACAGGTATGAAGCGGAGTCACCCTTGACTAGAAGTTTCATTGCAAAATGGCCAATCATGAGACGAAATAGTCAACTGCCTGTGGATTGGTTTCAGATACATTGTAAGGTTGGTCTGAATCAGGGAGTAGTACAGTACCTACTTGTACTCAGTAACTTCCTGGTCTGAACAGGTATTGCTATAGTGTGCGATCATTGTGCAGCGTTGCACATGTGATCAGCGGTCCGTATGCTGCGTCTCTCTCTCTCTCTTTCTTGAACTAGCTGCGAACCAAGATCGAAATTTTTTAGGGGGTACTTTGGTACCCAAAGCACCCCCCCCCCTTGCCTACGCCCCTGAGTATGGTCACACTTCCTTTATTGCTGAACGTACTCGTGACAGTGTGCATGGCGTGTGTTTATCCTGTATTTTGGAACAGGTCTTGAGCCGCCAAGAGATGAGAACATCCAAGGCATATCGCTAGCCAAGCTGCTCTCCAATCAGTCATCGTCGTCCAAGCCTGCCGCATTCTCACAATTTCCAAAGTAAGCCTTGAACCACGTGCATCCTGTATGGGAACATGACACATGCTTCATTTATTCATATGGAGGCCAACACTATTTTTCTACTTCCAATGTAAAATTCCGAAATAGCTGTGGAATCAATAAATGGAACCAAGGAAACGGCGGGGCACAAATTATGCGTTAAAGTCCACCAACTAAACCATGTTTTCAACAGTCAGAAGTGCACAAGGTAGCACCAGACTGACAACAAAGCTGTCACAGCTGAGACCGCTTTTCGGCCGTTTTTTTGTTTTTGTTTTTTTGGAGCACACTGCAACAAAGCGCGATGATCGCAGCTCAGCGCAAACGTGGCGAATTAAATGAAGAATCCTTGTTCCCGAGGACGATGTGGTTTGTTGCCGAATCCAATAGTATTTCATGGCAGTTACACTGAAATGGCACCAAATGCCTGAAAATACTTGCAATTTTCTTGCAATTTTTGATTTCTTTTTCCGGGGGACGGTAATGAAGAGTCCTTGTCCCTGATCGTAGTGTCTTCTTGGTTTGTTGCAGAATCAATAAGTCTTTCATTGCAGTTACACTGAAATGGCACCAAATGTCCGGAAATGCTTGGCTTCAATTTTTGAATTTTTAAGGAGAGCACCCCCAGACCCCCTTCCATGGCCACCCCACCTCCAAAGTTGGTGGGACGGGCCTGGACAAGGAGTGTTGATACATCATGAGTTCCACGGCAAGGAAGTGAGCTGGAACACTACTCGATAGTGCTAGCCAACGGCCTTCCAACTTGGAGGGTTCATCATGGGATATTAGTCGAGGATAATTCCCGGGGGTGAAAGAGGGCAAGGTAAGCGCCATCAAGCCGAACACAAGCTTCATTCTAAGGCACAGTGGAATGCTGGCTTGGTACGATAACGGGACGGTAAGACCATTGGAAAACACGGACTAACCACAATTTGAGAACGCAAAGCAACAGCCACGCCGGTTGAACTTGGGAGGCTCAGTTTTATCAAGGATAATATATGAAAGGGAAGCTTCGCGAGGGCGAATTGTAACAAACCGAAGTGCCCCACCGTTTTCCTTGTTTCCATTTCATGTTTTCCTTGGCCAACCATCTGAGTACTAGCTGTGGAATCCTTCTCCTTTCCTGCACAAACTGCCACTTTTAGACCTGTGCGCAGGGATTTGAATTTCATTGGGCTTTAAACGTGAAAAGTGAGTTGGAGGTGGTGTTGGTCGACTATTTGGTTCTGCGGCGTCTGTATCCCCTTACAGTATACAATTACCAGTATTTATTTATTTATTTCACCTTCCCGTGCCGGGCCAAAGAATATAGGCCAATATGGAGGGAATTGCCGGAGGAATTGCCGGATAATCTGGACACGTCGTCACATAAGATTGCTGTTCGTAAACCCCGGTGTTTCATTGATATCCTGTCATTGACTACTGTATTCTTGACATTCTGTTCTCGTTACCGATATCCACTGTGACTGAGTACAGGTGCGGAAATGACTGGGCCTCGCTGAATCCCTGCGGTGCTGTACAGCGCGCAGACTTTCACTACATGGGATACAGCATTCGCACGGCAGACTATCGATATACTGAGTGGGTGAGTAACGTTACTGGCAGCACGGCATGACCTGAAGAGTATTCTAAACAACATAATGGGCTGGCGCAGGCATCAGTGGGAATATTTTTTACTGGTAATGCAGCCCTACTGGAAAACATGTGAAGAACGAAAAAATAAAGAACAAAACACAGGGGAATTGCTGTGGTCTGTTGTTTTGTACATCCATGAAATGAAATAATGGTATTCCACTCCTATATTGCCAATATCACAGGTACCGTGGATTGGTGGTGAGCTGCGCGGTAACTGGTCGACTGTAGTTGGCAGAGAGCTGTATGATCACCGGCAAGATGACGAGACCGACTTCTCGGATTACGAGAATGTCAACCTGGCAGCACGGGAGCCTGCTGTTGTGCAGCAGTTGTCTGCAGCTCTGCGAGTGCAATTCCAGAATGACACATGACCGAAACAGCTGTCAGACGGAATTGAACAGATTTTCAGTACTCCGAAGGAACCTTTTCTTGCTGTTGCGGGGAATGCGTGGTCGGCCGCAGAGCGCAACGGTGGTGTTGGTGAAGTGGACGCAGACACATGATCAGTTAAAAGAAAGGGTTTGCTCCCCACGCTGGAGCTCGCGCTGTTCTCGTCGAAGTCGCTACCACTATTTTTTTGACACATGATTACATGTACATATGCAATACATGTATACAAAGTAGTGCGTTTGAACAGTAATCTCAGCACATGCATCGCACACAAACACATCCAGGGCCATTGCAAGCCTATGCTCTACACTGCTTTTCTACGTGTATGTCATGTATGTACATGTACATTGTACTACATACAGTCGACATCATAACATCATAATATTAATAAATAAAAGTGCAGGCCATCTCCCATCTCATAGTTTGTGGAAGACTACGAAACAGTCCCTGGTAGATCTTAATACACCTACACCAGTGCTGGCCTGGCCCTACACAAGTCGACTGACGATCACTGAAGTGATGAGGATTTCGTTGAACAGGGCAAGCGCTGTCTACCGACACTACATGTACAGACAGTCAGTCTGCTCTAACCGGACGCCGTTGGTACAGCGGAAACTGTCCCGACATGACGGGGTTCCGCTTGATCCAGGGTTCCATGTTCACAGCACTTTGATGCATGAAAAAATTGTCCGGTCAGTCAATACTGAAGATTCCGCTAGGTACGCTACAGTGTCCGGCATACACAGGCCTTACTGTACAGTCATGCTGTAGACCTACCGCCTTGTACTCAGTACATGTACCGGTACAGATTAGTACAAATGTCATGATTATACACGTAGGCGGCAGTGTGTCTGGTGTTGACGTTCATTTTCCCATTTCAAGACCACTCGCGCCAGTACCGGCCATGTCGATCCCTCTACATAGTCATTTGCAAAGTTGCCAAGCAGGGCCGGAATGAAATATCACGAGTCACTGTGCGGCATACGGCAGATCAAGTGTGTTAATCATCTGAAGTGGTTGCAGTAACTGCTATGCACATTAAATTTTAGTCATTAACAATTTTTAAAGGAAATGCGGGCTGTTAAAGTGTGTCAATGCAACAATTGTGCACACTATGTAAAACAGGAGCTAGGAGGAAGATGATTGCTTTGAACTGTATGTCCAGATGAATAATAATTAAAAACATCAAATTGGTGGCGGTGACAATTCAATCATGATGCAGACCTGTCTACCAGGGACTCAATAATGGAACACATCGTGTTACTCGAAGCTATTAGATCGAACACCAGTTCAACAATTCCAGTACATCGGAAAAGGAAAAGAAGAAAAAAGGAGCTAAGATGTACTCCAACTGTGAAGCCTTTGTGCTGCTTTGAGAGTTGTCCTGACCCCTTGCCACAGTAACACAGCAATGCCAGCAGTTTGAGAGTCGGTACCCGCTGGGGGATGAGGCTAGCTTTGCAAGGCATGCCTTAGGTTATCAAAGTGCATCTCGTCTGTGACAGACACAGTCCACTATTTCCGATGATTCTTTTGTTGAATTGGCTTTCAAGAGAATATTCGATCGCAGGATGTGCTGTTTGCTACATGATTACGTGCTCTACAGCTTGGCAAATGATGCATCGGTTGCAACTCCGCAGTTGTTGTCCTTGCGGCTCATCAGAATGAAGCCAACGTTTCCCCAGTGCACGGACCAGGAGTTCTTGACGATCCAGTAGTCCTCACCGTCCAAGGTGCCATAACCCACCGCCAATACAGAGTGATCCAAGTCATCAGACTTGCTGCCGCACTTTGGTTCGTAGTACACACCACTGGAGTAGAAGCTAAATGAGTCATGAGATGCGTCAATGTTCACCGCAACTGGCTGCTCAAGCAGGGCCATCAACAAGTCAGTTTCATTAAACGGCTTAATGTGTACATATCCAGTGATCGTGGTGCCAACCGTGGCATTGCTGAAGTGACACTTGCCGTCCTGCATCAGGTATGGGCCGTAGCTCTCCGCTGTAGCAATTCCACCATGCTTGATGATCCAGTCGTAAGCACGGAACTGCTCACCGCCGTCACAAGCATAGTTGCCTTCTCCCCACGTGCAGTCCATCATATTCTGTTGGCTGAGTAGGATACGCTTGCCATGTTTGATGAAGTAAGCACCCTCAATGACACCGGTGGTACTGAACGACCAGCATGACCCGCAGATGGCTTGGTCCTTCACCGGGGTGACAGCGCCGAAGATTCTCCAGTCGTGAGTCTCCGGAATAGTCACACTGGCATCGGCTGGCTGGAACTCCTGTGCACCGGGTGGAGAGATACTCTCAGCGCTGCGCTTCAGACCATGCATCATCTTGCGCTCAACAGGGGTCAAGTCAGCGAGGTGGTTCAGCTTCATGCGATAAGTCAACTTGCGACGGTTCATTGACTCGACGTAGTGATGGTTGGCACGGTAGATGCGAGAGCGTTCAAAGTGCTCCTTGTCGCTGGAGTACTTCTTGCCATGTGTGTCCTTGAATTCCTTGAACGAGGACTCAATTTCGTCGTTGTCGTGCTCAGCCATTCGGTGCAGGCGGTTGAAGATACTGCATGGCTGTGTGATACCGGAGCCCAAGTAATCACCACTAGTACACTCATTGACCTCTGGTTCAAATGTTCCCTTGGGGAATTCCCCTACAATGGCGAATTTTGTGTATATTACGCGATACTCATCGTAGTGGGATCCGAAAAGCTCATCGTAGCCAATGAAATGGAAAGAGATTGGTATGGCGTGGATGCCCTCAGTCAACACAGTGAACGTGTACTTATTCGTCTTCACACCGTTCGTAAACTCATAGCGGAACACATCACACGAGTTGATACCGCCAATGCCGCACGATTCCGTACCCATATACTCGTACTTTTCAGGATTTCCTGGAAAGACCGATTGTAGATGTACAGCTCCATCAGAGGTACCGTTCGTTTGGAAGCACACGCGTTTGTTAAGGAACTTCTCCGTAGTTACATACACCACCTCCAGCATCGTTCCGTACTTGCCACTCTTCCCCAGCTGGAATACAGAAGCCAACGCCCCATACGTGTCCATTCTGCTTCTATCATTCTGGCCATCCACGAATGCCTCGTATGGCTCAACAATCTCTGCATAGGGCAGCTCGATCGTGCCTGCGGCGATGTAATTGGTTGGAAACGTTGGAATCTCCTTAGCGTTGACAGCTACAGCGGCCAACGCCACAGCGAGCAGAACTACAAACATTCTGGAATGTAATCAAGAACGCCCACACTGAGGCGCACCAACTATCCGTCCTACGAGCCAGGCAAAGGTCTACACCAGGTGGACCCAAATACTAGTATTCTCCGTCCTTCTACAAATGTACCTGCGTATTCCTCTAGCTGCTAAAATAACTAACTAGTGACTTGTGGGGGAAATATTGCATTATTGGACATGACTGTTTCATGATTACCATCAAGAGTGCATAAACTGGTTATCATGGTTATCATGGTTATGGACGACTCGCCTCTTGTTACCATGATTGTCATATTATTTTTCTGTCTGGAAATCGATGCTCATCTATGACTATGATCTAGACTGTCGACTCTTTTTACCGCCATCGTCACGTGAAACCATGAAATCCATCATGTGATCAGGGTACCTGCATGCCACATATGCACAAACGACAAAAAAATAAACCGCTCAAGCAAAACACGACGGACTTGTCTTCTCCATGCATGCGCATGCACCGTAGTCTAGATCTACCGACCGATCCAGCGATGTGGCAGCAGCACAGCTAGCAAGGTCAGCGTGCTGGTACAATTTTTTTCTACATGCGGAGTCGAGTGCTCATAAAATCTTGGGTTTAGCGCATCCAGAAAGGTTTTTTTAGGAGTCGATAGCTACTGTGCTGGTCGGTTTGTACGAGTGGAGTTCTCGATAACGTTCCAGAATGTTTGTAGTTCTGCTCACTGCGGCTTTGGCCGCTGTGGCCGTCAACGCTAAGGAGATTCCAACGTTTCCGACCAATTACATCGCAGCAGGCACGATCGAGCTGCCCTATGCAGAGATTGTTGAGCCATACGAGGCATTCGTGGATGGCCAGAATGATAGAAGCAGAATGGACACGTATGGAGGCCTAGCGTCAGTATTCCAGCTGGGGAAATCTGGAGATTATGGTACGATGCTGAAGGTGGTGTACGAAACTACGGAGAAGGTCCTGAACAAACGCGCTTGCTTTCAAACGAACGGTACCTCCGATGGAGCTGTTCATCTACAATCAGTTTTTCCAGGAAATCCTGAAAAGTACGAGTATATGCGTACAGAATCGTGCGGCATTGGCGGTATCGAATCTTGTGACATGTTCCGCTATGAATTTACGAACGGTATGAAGACAAACAAGTACACGTTCACCGTGTTGACTGAGGGCATCCACGCCATCCCAATCTCTTTCCATTTCATTGGCTACGATGAGCTGTTTGGATCCCACTACGACGAATATCTCGTCACTTACACAAAATTCGCCATTGTAGGGGAATTCCCCGAGGGAACATTTGAACCAGAGGTCAAGGAATGCACTGGATACCCCGGCCCAGGTGTCACGCAGCCATGCAGCATTTTCAACCGCCTGCACAGAATGGCTGAGCACGAAAATGACGAAATTGAGTCCTCGTTCAAGGAATTCAAGGACACACATGGCAAGAAGTACTCCAGCGACAAGGAGCACTTTGAACGCTCTCGCATCTACCGTGCCAACCATCACTACGTCGAGTCAATGAACCGTCGCAAGTTGACTTATCGCATGAAGCTGAACCACCTCGCTGACTTGACTCCGGTTGAGCGCAAGATGATGCGTGGCCTGAAGCGCAGCGCTGAGAGTATCTCTCCACCCGGTGCACAGGAATTCCAGCCAGCCGATGCCAGTGTGACTATTCCGGAGACTCACGACTGGAGAATCTTCGGCGCTGTCACCCCGGTGAAGGACCAAGCCATCTGCGGATCATGCTGGTCATTCAGTACCACCGGTGTCATTGAGGGCGCATATTTCCTCAAGCATGGCAAGCCTATTCTACTCAGCCAACAGAATATGATGGATTGCACGTGGGGTGAAGGCAACAATGCTTGTGACGGTGGTGAGCAGTTCCGTGCCTACGACTGGATCATCAAGCATGGTGGAATCGCTACAGCGGAAAGCTACGGCCCATACTTGATGCAAGACGGCAAGTGTCACTTCAGCAATGCCACGGTGGGCACTACAATCACTGGATATGTCCATACTAAGCCGTTCAACCAAACTGACCTGTTGATGGCTCTGCTTGAGCAGCCAATCGCGGTGAACATTGACGCATCTCATGACTCATTTGGCTTCTACTCCAGCGGTGTGTACTATGAGCCTAAGTGTGGCGACCAGCCCGATGACCTGGACCACGCAGTCTTGGCGGTGGGTTATGGCACCCTGGACGGTGAGGACTACTGGATCGTCAAGAACTCCTGGTCCGTGCACTGGGGAAACGTTGGCTTCATTCTGATGAGCCGCAAGGACAACAACTGCGGTGTGGCGACTGACCCATCTTTCGCCAAGCTGTAGACTGCTCAACTTCATCATTCCATTTCTCCTATACCAGTTTGAGTTGCTAGTATTTGGCGGCAATGTTTTCGATATAACCAGCTTCTTGCTTCTAATTTGCATTGTATGTGCGCAAGCTGAGTTGACAGCTCGCGTTTCTAAATGCGCCGTAAGTTTGGAGTATCGCATCGATAATCCTCTCCTGTTTTTCTACTCACATTACCTTGCTTTCTGTTCGAATGCGTATCATGGGCCTTGTTTGAGCAAAGCAACTTGTTTGTGTGGCCTTGGGGATAATAGGCACTACAAGTGGAATCCTCATAATTCGAACCTCAAAATGCCAGGAAAAAACTTCTAATTGTCCAAACATGAACCAATAGCACAATAATATTACCGGTATGTAAAACAGAGAGGTTCCAGGCTGTCCAAGAGCTGGTTCAAACAATAGGAGGACAGAGGAAGTGCTTTTTATTACCTGTATGTCAAAATGCTCTCATGGTCACGCAGAGTTAGACACAGATTTCATGGGTACTGAACCGACCGGCACAGCCTGCTCATGCAAACTGAACTGACCAGTACAATATACAGTGAACTTCGAATTACACTTTGCTAACTTCGAATTATCAGCACAAATCCCACACATTTCTATGTAAGTGGAATCTGTGGGACTTCTAATGAACCGGACATATCCAGTTCGAGGTTCGAATTATCAGAAAAATTCAAGTGGGAATCGTATTGATAGAAATCGGTCCTGGAAAAACTTCTAATTAAACGGTACCGGTATGTTCGAATTAAGCCATATTCGAATTATCAGGATTCCACCTGTACCACCTTTTCTTGGCATGCCTATTGCAATCACGCGGCATAGTCGATGGAATCTGATCGCATAAGTCAGCGCCTTGCACCCTTCTTGTGGCCCAGCGTTTGCATGTCTGCTCCCTCTCTGCACAGCACCGAGTGGAATCTGAGCTCGCGAATAATCTTATACTAAGTGGACATACACACTCGTACATGATGACTGTAGATTGTAGTGTTGGAGTACAGCATGCTTCAAGTGGCTTGGTACAGTAAAATCTGTCAAGGTGACCACTCGGATAAGACGACCACCGGTCCCAGAACTGGCAGAAGACCAGTGAGACCAGGAAGGAGGGGAAGGGATGCTTTTTCCCATCAAATGACCCTGGATACGGAAACTGCCTGGTAACGGAGACCGCACTTTGAATGTCCCTTGAGCGGTCGTCTTAGACAGGTTTCACTGTACTTGTGCATGTGCGAGTCTATGACAGACAATGACTTGGCGTGACTAGCGGAGTGCCTCGAGTCGTGAAGTGTTGATCATCTCATGACTGTCTAGACTGGACGAGGAGCTTACTACTAACCCATACAGATATGACTACATGCACGCGCACGCACACACACACTGACAGAGTTACGCACTATCATACATACGGCCAAGAGTACATAACCCCGGGGTTATGTACTCTTGATACGGCATATACAGGCACGCCAGTACGGGAGCGCCGATGCTACATATCCATCGAGACCAAAATTGCTTTGAACCTTGATTATGTATCAGCAGTTATGTTAAGAAAGAAAAAAGTAACTCCCGCACATGTGGTAAACAGCGATAAAAAAGAGCACCATTGTCCACAAACACCAAAAGGGTGCGACACAAATTTCCTCTGCCCGCTGCTATGGCTCTACTACGCCGCAAAAAGCAAAGACAGCGTGTTGCAAATGCAAACATGCCAGATAATCCGAACATGTAAAAATAAAATATCTATAGTTTACAAATGCACCAGAGTGGCATCAGTGGCAACACCGCAGTTGTTGTCCTTGCGGCTCATCAACACGAAGCCATCATTTCCCCAGTGGGTCGACCAGGAGTTCTTGACGATCCAGTAGTCCTCACCTCCCAAGGTGCCGAAGCCGACGGCCAAGACAGCATGGTCCAAGTCCATTGGTTGGTTACCACACTCTGGCTCGTAGTACACACCGTGGGAATAGAAGCCAAACGACTGATGAGACGCATCGATGCTGACGGCAAGCGGCTGCTGAAGCAGAGCCAAGATCGCGTCGCTTACGTTGGACGGCGCGGTGTGGGCGTAGGACTTGATGGTGACGAGAGGCGTCCGGACTTTGTGGCACTTGCCGTCCTGCATCAAGTATGGACCGTAGCTCTCCGCCGTCGCAATGCCAGCGTGCTTCACAATCCACTCGTAAGCTTCGTACTGCAGGCCACCGTCACAAGCATTGTTGCCGTATCCCCAGCTGCAGTCCATCAGGTTCTGCTGGCTGAGCAAGACCTGCTTGCCATACTTGAGGAAGTACGCACTCTCGATAGCACCAGTCGTACTGAATGACCAGCATGATCCACAGATGGCCTGGTCCTTCACCGGCGTGACGGCACCGGCGATTCTCCAGTCGTGGGCTTCCGGAATCTGAACGTTAGCGTTAGCTGGCTTGAACACCTGTGCACCGGGGGGAGAGATGCTCTCAGCGCTACGCTTGCGACCACGCATCATCCTGCGCTCACCTGATGTCAAGTCAGCGAGATGGTTCAGCTTCATGCGATAAGTCAACTTGCGACGGTTCATTGACTCGACGTAGTGATGGTTGGCGCGGTAGATGCGAGAGCGTTCAAAGTGCTCCTTGTCGCTGGTGTACACCTTGCCGTGCTTGGCCTTGAAGTCACTGAACGACTTCTCGATTTCGTCCACATCCGGCTCATCCATGGTGTGAAGACGGCTGAATACACCGGTGGGTCTTGTGACACTAGCACTGTTGTCTGGGAAGCCGGTGCACGGGGCAACGAGAGCTTCGGGAACAAACACCTTGCCAGGGAATGAGGTGCTGTTATGGCTGACGAACCGCTCGTACGTCACAACGTACTCATCGTAATGGGATCCGAACAGACGGTTGAATCCCAGATAGTGGAAAGCCACTGGCTGGAAGTCCGTGGTCTGGCGCAGGTACAGGGTGTATGTGTTGGTCCTGCCCAGCTGGCTGGCCTCATACGTGAACACATTGCAGGCAGAACTGGCGAGACCAGTCTTGGTGCAGAATCGCTCACCAGCCTGAACTTCTCCTGTGAACACAAACTGGTCCAGGTTGCGGGGCAACACAGGCTGGAAGTGGACTGGACCACCGGCGCTTCCGTTCACTTGCAAACAGGCGCGTTTGTTAACAACAGTCTCGGTAGTCTCGTATACAACCTTCGAGATAGATCCATAGGGGCCAGGAGCATGTCCCAGCTGGTACTGAGATGCCAGACCGCCGTAGGTGTCAATTCTACTGCGATCGCCTACACCATCAATGTAAGCCTCGTATGGTTCCACGATTTCGGCATAAGGCAAGCTGATTGTGCCAGACGCATAGTACATGGAAGGAGCCTTTGGGATCTCCTGGCTATTGGCCGCGGCCATGGCCAGGCAGAGAACAGCCACAGAAGCCCACATCTCTACTACTCCAGTTTTTCAACACTTTCACACTGACAGGGGAAGAAGCGCGACCACGAGGCCACAGAGAAAAGTCACATTCATGAATTCAACTCCAACTTTCCAAGTACGAGTCCAGCTACCAGGCCAGTTCGATTTCATCGCCATGGTGACATACGCCATATCTCCCGCGCGCCTGCGCGCGTATGACGAGAAAACTAGAGAACAGCTTGTTCCCACTTACCTTTGTGAGTTGTGTTTGAAACTCCGCGGTTTACCGGGCCAAACTCCAAACGGTATGTCATAATGAGTACAATAATGTGTACGAGTTACATCAATAGTACATCATTTCGCAAACCGTACTCTTGGTTACATCATAAATCATTCGAACATGAATTTACCGTACGCGGTAATACTATATTAGAGAGGTCGCGTGATTTGTGCTCTGACGTGAACGTCAATTTTTTGCGTCGACGCGAGCTCAGAAAGAGCTTTCGTTTCACGTTGCTTGTGAAGCACGTCGTGTCGCTGACGACAGGAGCGAAAACTGGGAGCGAAAACTTCAAAAAGTGAAAAAAGTGATTTTTGGTGAGGCCAAAGTCGCACAAATATTATTTATAGCTAGTTTAGGCAAAATCGACAAATCGAGTCAATAATCCCAACCTGATAGCAAGGCTAAATTTGCAAAAACTCGCGTTCACGTCGAACGTGAGTTGACCTCAGCTCACGTCATGAACGGGAGTTTCGACGCCAAAATTTGCCACACCGACGTGAAATTTCACGGTGTAGTGCAGAACAACGTGAAGCGAAACCTCTCTATTACCGTAAAGTACCGCCAGAGCGCCCGGCGCCCCACCATCTCATCCTTTCGTGGTCGTATGTACGCCCCCAGTCCGGACCCAGGCATTGCACTCTGCACTCTGCAGATGGCGCCCAGCTACAAAAATGTGGCCGCATGCAGCGTCAGTTCAAAGCAGGGAGTAGTACAATACCTACCGGTATAGGCCTTATGCACATTGTACAGATGCACGAAATCCCGTATAATCTTGTAGAATCCCGTAGACCCGGTTGGGTGTTGAATGTGCAGGACCCTATTGTGTTTACTGCTATTTCCAATATGAAATGGGCCATGAAGGCATTTCATACGAAATCTTTTTCCGGCAGAGATCTAGCTAGTCGTTAGTTCAATCCCAAAGTGAAGAAGGCTTGAAAAGTGATCGTTTGCCATGAATTGTGAGGCTAAATGGGTCAAACGCGCATGTATAGCACACAATGAACACCCAACCGGGTATGTACACACCTACGGCCATAGTACAGAACTTCGTACATCTGTACAATGTGCATATTAAAGGACTATTGTACTACTCCCTGGTTCAAAGTCAGTACAGTGAGTACATCATAGTACCAAGAGTAGATAAACACTCTTGATAGTACGCACGGGCTAGTCAGTTCCTTGCCAGCTTTCCCTGTCGCGCACGTGCAAAGCCAAAGGCCAAGAATTAGAAGAAAGTAGGGCTTGCAAGAAGTGCGAAAGCAGATTTGTCAGGTCTGAAGAGAGAGGTGCTGCTTTGTCGCTCACGAGCCTCAGCCCTTGACCTTCTTTACTAGCTTATCTTGTTTTAGCATTTCGTCGGTTTGAAGATTCGCGATGTGGACTTGTGCCTCCATTCTTTGCCTGGGGGCCTTCGTCGCCATGGCCAATGGACAAAAGATCCCGACACCCCCATCCCGATACTCAGTAAGTGGAACCATCCAGCTTCCGTATGCAGAGATCTCAGAGCCGTTCACGGCCTATGTTGATGCTGCTGGCGATAAGAGTGTGGTGAGCGTGTACGATGGCTTGGATATTGTATACCAGTTGGGAGACTCAGGGTCGCATGGAATCATTGCTAAAATCGTGTACGAGACTACAGAGCAATATCTGAACAAGCGCAGATGCTTCCAATCGAACGGGACTGCCGACTCACCCACACACTTTCAACCTCTGTTACCTCGCCACCCGGAGAACTTTAAATTCTTGCGCAGTGAGTTTCATGAAACTGGCCGAATCTACGATCTGTTCGAATACACATTCACGCAGGGCATGAAGACGAACACGTATCGTTTCACCACCCTGTCAACGAACGGCGAGTTTGTACCCATTCTCTTCCACTATCTGGGCTTCAACACATTGTTTGGCTCTCACTATGACGAGTACATCGTGAACTACACATCCTTCACGAGCTATCAGGGTAAGGAATTCCCAGTGGATACGTTCAATCCCCATAGTAGAATCGAAGACTGCACTGGGTTCCCGGGCCCCGGCCTCAGCCATTCACCGAGCGTTTTCAGCCGTGTGCACAGCATGGTCGAGCCTGAGACTGACGAGATCGACGAGTCGTTCGGCGATTTCAAGGCCAAGCATGGCAAAGTGTACACCAGCGACAAGGAGCACTTTGAACGCTCTCGCATCTATCGTGCCAACCATCACTACGTCGAGTCAATGAACCGTCGCAAGTTGTCCTTCCGTTTGAAACTGAACCACCTTGCTGACTTGACGCCAGTTGAGCGCAAGGTGATGCGTGGCCTGAAGCGCAGTGCTGAGAGTATCTCACCTCCTGGGTCGAAGCCATTCCAAGCAGTGAACACTGTCGCTTCCATTCCCAAAGCGTATGACTGGAGAATCTACGGCGCTGTCACTCCGGTGAAGGACCAAGCCATCTGCGGGTCATGCTGGTCGTTCAGTACCACTGGTGTCATCGAGGGTGCATACTTCCTGAAGGAAAACAAGCAGGTGTTGCTCAGCCAGCAGAACCTGATGGATTGTACGTGGGGAGAGGGCAACAATGCGTGCGACGGTGGTGAGCAGTTCCGTGCCTTCAATTGGATGCTGAACAAGTCCGGTATTGCCCTGGCTGAAGCCTATGGACCTTACTTGATGGCTGATGGGAGGTGCAAGTCGCCCACGCGTCGCGTCTACATCAGTTCCTACCACCATACCAAGCCGTCCAACGAGAGCGACTTGATCCTGGCTCTGCTTGAGCAGCCAGTTGCTGTCAACATCGATGCATCTCATCAGTCGTTTGGCTTCTATTCGCAGGGTGTGTACTATGAACCCAAGTGTGGTAACAAGTCAATGCAGTTGGACCATGCTGTCTTGGCCGTCGGCTTCGGCACCCTCGACAATGAGGACTATTGGATCGTCAAGAACTCCTGGTCGACTCACTGGGGAAACGATGGATACGTGTTGATGAGCCGCAAGGACAACAACTGCGGTGTTGCCACCGATGCCACTCTGGTGCATATGTAAGCAGCTCGCATTTTTGATTTTTTTATTCAAAGAGCATCGCAAGAATGGTATTTTAGTGTACATTGTAGGCTGGTCGATTCTTTTCTTCTTCTTTTTACTGTTCTTCTTTCAACGATCATCATTATGGCTAGTCTAGTGTCCCAGGTGATGCACTTTTGCTGTTCAGAATAATTTGCAGCGCTATTGCAGCTATGCTGCGTTGTGAGGAGATGGTAGCAGCTAGGATATCAGCTTTGATCTTTGACTTATACTTGATGCTGTCTTGTGTCAACAGCAGCATTTCCTTTACTCCTTTTGGCAAAGTCGCGTTGTCGCATTGCACTGGTGCATCCGATGTGCCAGTGCTCTGTTGGACTATTGTGTGCATGTGAGAGTCTGTGTGCTTGCCTTGGTCCTGCGGTCTTGCATTTTCTAAGAATGTGCATTGCCGGGGTTGGTGATGTTTTGAGTGTTTGAACTTTCATGCCGACTACAGCTGCCATCAAAGCAACAATGTTGCAAAAGGAGGACCCACAGGCGGCATTCAAAAACGGCACCCCGTCTTTCCGGGACAGTGCCCTACCGATTAGGCTACCAGGGGACAAACAATACTGGGGGCCGGGGGCTTCTTACTGCAAGAACTGCTGAACATATTTTTTACAGTGTGTCTTCTGCTTGCCGGAAGGTATATCCATAGGGGGGGGGGCTTGAAACTGTCAGTAACCCTGGAGGTGGCGTGTCCCCTACTCGCCAATTATCCTGTCCCCTTGGAAAAACGCGATTCCGCGGTCGCGGCAAATTTCGCAGAAATTGCTATAATCCGCGGAAATCACGGAATCTACACTTTTGCCCGCGGAATTTGAATTTTTCAGGGTAAATTAGTAAAATTACTACTCAGAAAGCAGCAGAAAAACTACTTCGCGATCTGTTGAAGCACATTATGCTCTTGCTAGTGTGGGTGAGTGCAGGATCTCCAAAATTCTTCACTCTCATGTCACTTTGTGACTGCAAAGGATAGTGTGAAAAGTGCTCCTTCATGCAAATAGTTGTCATATCCTCTACAAGGAGGGTGAAAACTTGCAGAAAGTGCCGCAGATTTTTGATTTTACCACAGAAAATGCCGCAGAAAACCCCCCTTTTCCCCGCGGAATTTGCTGTGGAATTTTGAATTATTGGCCGCGTTTTCCCAAAGGGACAGATTATCCTATGGTCAGAAGTCTACTTTGAACTAGGAATGATAATTGGGAGGTTCTCCTCTTAGTGAAATGTAGAGAACAGGCATCTGGGTTTAATAGCGTCTACGGCTTCGCGGGAGTGTTCCCAAGATTCCTCGTGTCGCGATCCCGTAATGTAGAGCTGAGCATCGCTAGATTCACGACCTGTACTAATGGCTGCATTATCCTGTAAAAATGCTACATGTACATGTATCACCAAGCTAGGAGTACAATATCCACCAAAGTGTGCAGCTCCGTATCTATAGCTATGCCACATAAAGCCGATCCCACGACGAAGTGTTTTGCTTGTTAAGGTCATCATGTATCATAGAAAACCCGTCATACCGATGATACCGTAGGTTCAGTGCTAAATCACCATATTTTTAAAGGTGATACTGGAAATTCGCTTCCGTGCTTCACCTTTTGTACGGCAAGCAGCAATGCGCAACAGACAATACCTTGGTGATGCGGTATAAAATGACCATGTGAACCGGTGTGAGAGAGATGCAGGAAAGGTGGGTCACTATGACCTAAACAAAAAAACTCTGCTGTGGGATGATTCTCCCGCAGCTACACACTCTGGTTACTACCAAGAGTACATCACCCCCAGGGGGTTATGTACTCTTGTTACTACTCGTACCACCGCGTAGATGTACTGTGCTGCTCAATGAAGTCCAGTCACGTCACTCAAGTTTGCGCCGGGCATCATTTCGCAGCCCAGTGTTCGCAGGCCTAGGCTATGGTAGTGACTACACCCAATTTCCAAAACTTGCTCTGATCGCTTCGATTTTGGTCTCATTCGATTCTCCCAGGCGTAGTACATAGGAAATCTGTAAGTATTATTCGAATCGGCCCAGCCATTCTTGAGATAGTCAGTGAGTGATTTGAAGGGCGCCAAGTTAGTTAGACTTTTGCTGGAAACAGAAATGAATGGGAGCGATGGGAGAATCGAGCACGACCGCACACTGGCGCACAGTCCGTGCATGCAGTACAGTGTACAGTGCACACGCCTCGTCACTCGAACTGCGCGTACGAAATTGCATACTTAGGTATGCTGGCGCAGAACAAATTCGCTCGTAGAGGAAGACGAAAGCGTCTCACCGCCTTGTAATTTCACATGGCCAGTAGTTTTTCGACGCTGAAGACGATGGAATAGTCCGCGACGCTGCGACCCGACCAGAACAACCCGAAATTCATACCCTGAAAAAGCGCTGAGCGCAGAGCTCCTAAATTTTGTCGTATGGAAACGGGACTTCAGGTCTCAAGAGCACGAACATCTCCTCTCTCAGATAAAGCAATTCACTCGATGCGATATTCTACAATTTGACCTAGCCACGCCGAAATGCACTGCCATGTCGGATTCTCCCATCGGAAGTATAGAAACTTGTTTCCAAAAAATCAGCGTCTGGGTGCGAGGGAGTAAAGTCACTACCTATGGCTGCGCCACGCCCGCCGCGTACTTGAGTGACGGGACTGGGTTTCATTGTTGTATGTACTCTTGCCTCTTGCCAGTCTTGGTATCGCCATCCTAATGCACTGCTGTGCAGGTGTGTTTGTGTGTGTGATGGGGGGGGGGGGGGGGGTGAAACCCTGCAAGGTCTAGCCAGACAAATCACTGCAGTCTGCTCAACCCATGGATTCGGCCTCCATGGCTTCCCCGACTGATACTTTGAATTTGAAGTTCTCCCAATCCTTTCCAAATTATGATAATAATTATTATTATTATTACTTGCATGTACGCGTTGGAGTCAACCATGCAAGCATGATCCACAACTTCGCTTATGCTGAACATGATAAACAGGACTATGACAGGGGAAAGAAATTGAGCTAGAACGATGATACAATGATATAATTATCATATACAATGTAGCTCATGGGTATTGAAGATATGTCATTTATGAATATGTCCTTAAAGGGGAAGTTAAGGCAAAAATTAAAATTTCACCAGTTGTAGTCTTCGGGGTGCTGAGTCGAATGGTCTTGGTCCGAGAAAGCTGAGACGCTCCCTTCCTACTTGAATCCCAATCGAACTCGCGCACTTCCACCGAAACTGGGTGACTGCGCCCTACTAGATGGGGATTTGTATGCAAAATGTCACTAAAAGCGCCATTTCGTTCTTATAAAAGCACGGATGACCGCGATTGGCCCATATGTTGTAGTCTTTTGGACGCTGGGTCGACTGGTTTTGGTCCGAAAAGGCTGCGATGCAGCGTTCCTCCTTTATTCCCAATCGAACATGGTTGAACAAGTGGTCACGTGCTCCTGCGTACACCAGTCAGCTGGTCACCGTGCCTGCAGGGTACAACTTACTAGCCTGTTTGACCTTTTTTGGGTGCAGTCCTGTTACTCGAGTTGAACCTTGGTGTGAAAGTTCTCGCCTACTGGCGTGGTGACCAGGTGATTTGGGCACCCAGGACCACGTGACCGCTTGTTCAGCCATGTTCGATTGGGAATAAAGGAGGAACGCTGCATCGCAGCCTTTTCGGACCAAAACCAGTCGACTCAGCGTCCAAAAGACTACAACATATGGGCCAATCGCGGTCATCCGTGCTTTTATAAGAACGAAACGGCGCTTTTAGTGACATTTTGCATACAAATCCCCATCTAGTAGGGCGCAGTCACCCAGTTTCGGTGGAAGTGCGCGAGTTCGATTGGGATTCAAGTAGGAAGGGAGCGTCTCAACTTTCTCGGACCAGGACCATTCGACTCAGCACCCCGAAGACTACAACTGGTGAAATTTTAATTTTTGCCTTAACTTCCCCTTTAATTATGTCATTGAATATTGCAGCCTGAGTGATAATAATAGTGCTATTTCCTGAGTTTGACTGTTTCAGGACCTGTCGGAATATCACGATGCACAGATCTTCATGCATAGATCTCGCCATGCGGGTCGGTCATGGGCAATGGCTCGCAGGCTCTGC
Organism: Sycon ciliatum; assembly: GCF_964019385.1. Taxonomy (NCBI): domain Eukaryota; kingdom Metazoa; phylum Porifera; class Calcarea; order Leucosolenida; family Sycettidae; genus Sycon; species Sycon ciliatum. The sequence goes on from NC_088650.1 coordinate 18,123,838, forward strand.
AGAGCGTCTAAGTTCCCGAGCAATCCGGCATTGGCTTGGCGCAGATCTCCCACCAATGCCTGCGGCAGGGTGATAATTACCACATCAAATGCTGCGGAGACCTATCCAGAATCGGCAATATGCTGGCCCTGGCCTGGAGATCTGCAACTATAATCAGCTTCTACTTTGCAACACTAACGGATTAGTCCCCTTTGTCGATTGATGGATCAATCGGTAGATTCGGCTCTGTTTTTCTTTCCTTTCTTTCTTGTTTTGAATTGTACGTTGAACTCATTGGATTTCTTTGTATTCTGTATCTCGTTATCGTTATATTTCCCTCTAGCCCTCTCGCTTAGGATGAGCTTTCTTTTTTATGGCAGCTTAAGCGAAGGCTATATACCTGCTTTATGCAGGTTGATGCCAACGCGAACAAGCAAAATAATAATAAATGTTGTAGCTGACCCTATGATGTATCCAGAACTGGGTGTTATCAATAGTCAATACAGTACTGCCGGTCACCGAAGGGGGGGGGGGGGGGAGGGGGTCAGCCCCCAGTCCTAGCTTACTAGTAGTAGACTGTTCTTATTTTCATGTAGTAAAGTCTACGTGCAGTTGAGTCACCATGATACTGTACATTGGCATGCTGTGCTCGATGAAATTCTACTGCGGCCCGTGGTCATTCTTCGGCGCTCGGCAGTACTGTACTACAATAGGCCATAAGTAATTAGTTGCATTATGGACCCTAGCATGTGGCAAGAGTACACTGGGGGCTGTGTATCGTACTACTCTTGCTACATGCCATATGTGCACGTGTTTTTGCGTTCATTTTTATGAAGCACTTTTCCACACAGTATTGCTCGGGCCGGGGAAATGAGTTCCACCACGGCCACGCACAGAGCTGTGGCATCGGAGTTTCAGTTGGTCGGGCCAAATGGGATTCCGGTACTTTTCCTGGAATGATTGTTGACGAAAAGCCCCGTTTTGTGTGGTGGGTCAACTAACTTTGTTCGAAATAGCTAAATACTTGGTCCGGCCATGATGGCTGCACCCTACTCCCAAGAGTACATGACCCCATGGGGTCATGTACTAGTTGCTACACATGACAGTTGCAATGTGCAGTTACTGCGAAGGGAATCTCCAGTACAACACAATAATGAATATGGTTATACGATCATGATGTAGTTAGTACATAGTAGATCTACACGTTTTTGGCAAAAAAATACATGCTGTCCAGCTAGCAATGAGCTTGGCAGGAAATACAATTCAAGTAACTTAGTTTCCAGTTCGGAAATTTGGAACTTGGTGACGAACGACAAGAAGGCCCTAGCGTTAGCACCTACACTACTGCATCCGTGACCTACCTCATCAATCTTCACCAACTGCTGATTGCAGATTCCACGATGACTCGGTGGTGGGCGAGCCGCGTTCCCATTTTGCTGCTAGTCGCTCGCTTGTGCTGCTGTTGCCAGTTCGCCCTTGAGAATGACCTGGCAGCGACCCTGGATGTCCGCGCGTGGCGAGAAAACTCCATGCGAATTCGCCTGCCGCTAGGCAGTAGCTCTGCGGTGCGTGATGATCTGCCCGGAGCAATCATTCCAGCCCCCGCGTACATGGGCCAACAGCTGGAGTGTGACCACCGCCCTGGCGGCGGCAGCGACAACGCTAACCAACTTGGATCGGTTATCAATGGCAACCTGAAGGCTGACGTATCCAGTGATGGCCTACTGACCTTCACTCGTCTCTCTGATAACAAAGTGGTCCTGCGGGAAACTTCGCGCAAGCTGAGCCCTGGCGCGGGCGGCGCGACCAGTGTCGTACAGACCTTCGCTTCGAGCGAGAAGGAGATGATATTCGGCTTCGGGGAGCATCAGAACGGACATTTGAACCAGAAAGGCCTCAACTACGACTTTGAGCAGTGCCTTGAATACGGGCACAGTCACGGTGGTGAGGTCTGTCTGCCCTTCATTCTTGGTTATACGCCCACCGAGTCATCAGCGCAGGAAACAGAGCAGACAAGAGATAGGGCGGAGGCAGCCACCATGGGACCGTGCCTCGATTATGGCCTGCTGTGGAACATGCCCGGCTACGGGAGCGTGTCGTTCGAAGGCAACACGACGACGTGGACAGCAATCGCCGCGCTCCAGCTGGACATGTTCGTTACCGTGGCAGCGGCAGGGTCGAGCGGAATGGCGTGCAACGCCGACATCAATGCCCGCTACGTGGACGCCACCGGCCATTCGCCTGTGTTGCCAGAGTGGGCGGCAGGCTACTGGCACAGCAAGAACAGATACTCCAGCCAGAAGGATCTCCTCGCCGCTGCCACCATATTCCACGAGCGGGCAATCCCGGTCGATGTTATCGTGATCGATTATCACCACTGGAAGACTATGGGAGACTGGTCGTTTGACCCAGCAGCATGGCCCGACCCGCAATCGATGGCCGACACCATACAGACAAAGTTTGGCATGCGCATCATGGTTTCAGTTTGGCCGTTCAGCATGACCAAGAGCTCGAGCTTCCCGACGATCAACGCATCCGGCTATGGCGTACAGAAGGGCTCGGACGGCGGAGAACTTTTCTGGCCGGACCCTAATTGCGGCGGACCATGTTATCTCTATGATCCGACACAGTCGGCTTCCAGAGAGTATGTGTGGAGTCGCCTGCAGGCCGGCTATCTTAAGTACGGCATTCACGTGTTCTGGCTGGATGCGTCCGAGCCGGAGAACATCCACGGCGTGCCGGACGGAGCGCACTACAAGGCCGGTCCATCCGAGCAGGTCGGGATGATGTTCCCGTTCTACCACTCGCGCACCATACACGACGGCCAGGTGTCGCAGGCCCAGCCACCCATCATGCTGCTCCGCTCCGGCTGGGCTGGGCAGCAGCGCTACGGAGGCGCCGTGTGGAGCGGCGACACGCAATCCAACTTTGGCTCGCTGGAGCGCTCCATCCGCGCCGGCCTCAACATCCAGCTGTCCGGCATCGCGTGGTGGACGACCGACATCGGCGGCTACAGCGGCGGCAACCCGAACGACCCGCAGTTCAATGAGCTGATCGTGCGCTGGTTCCAGTTCGGCGCCACGTGCCCGCTGTTCCGGCAGCACGGCGCACGCTCGACCGAGCCGTGGCTGCTGAGCAACCAGAGCTACGCGCTGGTGGTCAAGGTCATAGAGATGCGCGCGCAGTGGAAGTCCTACGTCCTGGACGCCATGCAGCAGGTGAACACGACCGGCTTGCCCGTACAGAGGCCGCTCTGGTACGACTTTCCCGGCGACCCGCACACTTGGGCGGTTGAGGATCAGTACATGTTCGGCTCGAGCTTGATGGCCGCGCCGGTGTATACATACCAGGCGAGAAACCGCACGGTCTACTTCCCGTCCGGTAGTAAGTGGCAGCACTATTTCACCAGTATTGTCTATGACGGCGGGGCGAGCCGGACGATTGACGCACCACTGGACAACTTCCCGCTGTTCAAGCGCATGAATGGAACTGCCTGGGCCAGTCCTGTCGAGGTCCGCTAGGCTTCCAACCCTCTCCTTGAATGCATGTACATGCACTGGCTAAACAAGGGAGCCTTCGACAAGCTTTGCACCGTCATGTAAGAATAATTATCAATTTCACACCAATTTTGCACTTTTTCACGGACAATTTCTTTCTGACAAAATGCCACCAATAATTGGGGGAAAGACTCAGTCACACTGCAATTATTTCACAGTCGATCGTGGACAGTAGTACTGCTCAATGAGATCCGATCGAGTCGGTCGGACTCAAGCATGTCCCAGGCATTGTGCAGCCCTAGACCAGCGAACACTGGGCTGCGAAATGGTGCACGGCGCAAACTCGACCCACGCGATTGGATTTCATTGAGCAGCACTTTTTTAGTAGTGGCACATACGCACTGGAATAACGACGCTGGGTGAGAACATACAGTGATCCTGCTGTGCATGTGCAGTGTGCATCAGACCTGCCAAGTTCAATTAGTGGTATGGAGATCTCCCTCACGGGCTGCCAGAAGGGAGGTAGCCTGCCCTCAACATGCATGTACATGTACATGTGTGGATAAAAAACACTTTAAAAATGGGTATGCTGTGTAAGCACGTTGACCATGGATAGGAAAGGCGTGTCAGTCACACCAACAAGTGCTCCGCTGTATAGGTACCTGCATGGTTCGCTTCACGCCTCTCCCTGGTGAGCATACATGTACATGTACTTACTTTAATACCGTATTTTCCCCATTAAACGTACACGTCTCCAATTGTAGTACATGTTGAGTGTGGATCAAAAATATAAAAGAACACGTCTCTAATGCCACATGTACATGCCGAAATGATGTGATGGGCATTACTGGGGTACAGGTACCTTACTTCGTTTTTCTTTTCTTACCCGTTTATCATCTTTGAGTCTCTGTACACTGATTCTTACCATGGTTGCATGTACATGTATTTACAGCTTTACAGTATCATTATCACGAGTTGTTTACCACCCAACCCAGGCAATCAATCTTTCCAGAAATAATAAAAGTACACGTCTCCAATACTAGTACAGTCTCCTATAGTAGTACAGGTCTGACCACCTTTGAAAAAAATAAAAGGACGTTTTATTTCTCGCCGGCCGAGCGGAGCGAGTGAGGCGAGAAATGATTTCTCGCGCAACAAAATTATTTGTCTTGCGAATATGGAATCTGATGTTTTCGCTTTTTGTTGCCGTTCTTTTTGCCTGACTCCTTCAGTCAGTTTTTTGTGTCTCACCAGTGTCCCCACCCTCCCACCCTTCATGTCTGCCCATCTTCTTCCATTTCTTTCTTGGCTGTAGATATGTTGTGCCTGTTTTTATGCTGCCAGATTGCCGCTTGGGGTTATACACCCGGTTTTTTCCCTCATTCGTGCGTCCGTCGGCGCGAGGGTTTTTTCCCGGCTGGCTCGGTCCAGAGAAATTAATCTGACGGTCCCAAGTGGTGCTTGTCCTGGCTTATTAGATGAATGTGCTAATTCCATACTCCTGGGTCTGTCCCCCTCTTGTTGCTCCTAGTTTTCTTCTGCATTCCGGTTCACATCTGGCTGCGGCCTACTACCCTCACTCTGTGTGCTCCTGTCTCTGTTGTCTGGGTCCATGTCGTTATGTCGGTGTATGTGGAGCGAGAATGTACATTTATTGGGGATGACACGGTAGCTCCTTGTCCTCTCACAACACCTTTTGAAGTACAATGTGCTGCATGTAGGTGTTCAGGTTCTGGTGATTCCCCGGAAGAATTGGAAACTTGGCGTCACTCAGAACCAAGGCGAATTGGGTGTAACTAATATTACTTGGATTCATTCGATACGTCTGTCCGAAGATGATTGCGGTCAACGACTCAGACTGGGCTTCCAAAGTCTTCACGATGGCATTGTGGTGCTACAATAGTCTTTGCCCGTACCATGGTCATCGCGATGAGGACCACTGTGACTGAGGTGCATCCCTTGTGCCGTGTTGTGGTGCTCTATCATATTATCAGTGTACCGGTATGTACTGGTCTAGTAGTACCGTGTGGACATCTAATTCTTGCTGCATGCACACGACTAGACTTTCCTCGCACGTGATTTTGCACGACCAAAGGCCATGGGGTTTTACTAGATCAGTAGATGGTACCGGTACCGCGGTACGAGCACTGACTGTTACTAGTATGCTATACTGCGTAGCGGCCCCGTCACTGACTCTGTTCACGAGGATGCACCATGCAGCATGATACTGGTGGTACCTCAGTAACCTGACACAATGACAATAATTGACATTACTAGTAATAATACTACTTAGTAACTAATACTAACCCCTTACTACTACCATTGACTACTAGTACTAGTAGTAGAAGCAAGAGTACATAAACCTTTAATACACTACACTACAGTAAAACGGTGACTACTACTTCTACCAAGAGTACATAAAGGGGCTTTTATGTACTCTTGGTAGAAGTAGTAGTAGTCACCGTTTTACTGTAGTGTCTCAGACAGGCTGCAGCCCAGTGCAGGACAAACAAGGTTGCGAGCTCTTGACCCTTGACCTTGTATGCAGACGGCGATGCCACTGGCAGGCTTGCTGCAGATTTTGACAATCTCACCCGCTCTGCAAGTACCGGTACATGTACTGATGTACAGACTGATTGTACATGATGCACTAGAGCTCTGGAAAGGGAGGTGCCTGACACGTGTCAGTCTGTGACAGGCGCACCGGTATAATGGCACGTTTTGTCCGTCACCTGTGCCTCTGCGGCAAACTCGCAACCTAATCCCTGTCACGGATCGCGCGATCGGTTGTTGATACACTGTACATCCTATCGGATAAACATAGTACAGCATAGTTTGCGGATCGACTCACAGTATCGTAAAGTGTCCAGTAGTCCCTAAACGAAGGGTAGGACTATCCAGCTAGGCAAAGTCAGTCCCTCACGAAATCGACGTGTCTGGAGTGGACACGGATATTCTAATCCTGTCAAGCCATTTAAACTAATGACATTATTATATTGGATCCAAGCTCGCCTCCGGCTCAGTACCGTAGATCTGCTGCTACCACAAAACGCTGAGAACTGCATCAAGAATGTATGCGGCCTATCCAGAGAAACCTCACGCTGGCGGCTAGTCTGCCCAGTATGACTTGCTTTTAGCGCGTCCGACGTTTCGTTCCCTGCATATGCTCCCCGGCACACGCGCGCACGATCGTTTCCTAACGCCATGCCCGTGGTCACTGACACGTTTGCCTAGTGTCTTCTGATCTGCCCAATGTAGCAGCACAATGCAAGCACCAAGTGGCTGTTTGTTTGGGAGAAAAATTAGGTAATTTGTTGCATGATTGCGTGCATGAAATCCCTTTGGTCGTTCTATTCAATCGTTTCGTCATAATCCAGAACAGGCTAGCTGTGTGTCCATGTCCACCCCAACAACAGGTTCCGTCTGTGCGACTCATTCAGCCATTGTGCACTTTGTCGCTTGATTCCGTCAGCTGCAACACGCTCCCAGCTCCCACGCGGTGAAGATATCGTCATACATACCCGGAAAAGAAGGGTCAAGATTCTTAGGAACATTGAAGGCTGAATCAGCGATCTTGCTGCTTAGTCGTTGGCGCTACGCCCGTGGATTTGTACCTTGCAAGCAGCTGTCCACCCCCGCCACAGATGCTAGCCACCTTCGAAGCTGTGGCCACGTTCTTCTGCACACGATTCAGTGAGGCAATGACCTGCTCTGGAAAACCCGACCGGAACTCTGTATCGCAGATCTACGCGTAGATTTCGCTCATCGTTTGCTCAGACGCTCGCCCTGGCCTGCTGCATCGACCAGGATTTCTTCTAGCAAGCAGCATCGATCGCGTAGCATCGTTGACGTCGTCGCCAACAAATCGTGCAACACCCTACCGCAGAACCGCGGAGCGTAAGTCGTCGGACGAACTCCGTAGATCTACGCGGTGCATCTATCGTCTCTGGGGCTTGGTGTTGTCATGAGTATTGCGCTGCAGCGCTAGTAGGAGCAGAAGCCGGCCCGGCTGGTTGTATAATCACTCGATACCACTGTGGCGTTTCCGAACGAGCAGATCGGGCTCGCTCGTCGGATCGCCCACCGACTTGGCTAAGATACAACTGCAACTTGAACCAAGCCACATGTAGGCACCTTGGTGCTGCTACTGTGACAGTGAGCCGGCTTTTCTATGTTTCGGAATACGTTGGGAAGCAAGCAGACTCGAGGAGGCGACATGGCCTACGATTTGAGACCAGGGCCGAATGAGGTGATCCATTTCCAAGCCGACCTGAAGAAGCTCACGAAAAGCAACGTGAGTACCACCATGCGCTGTAGCGGTGTGTGTACTTGTTTGGGGTTTGTGCATTGCGGGGGAGTGATTTGTAATTGTGCCTTTGTCTGAGGCTGTTATGGCGTAGAGAAGTTCTCTTGTCCAACGTAGATCTACTCACTCCCTCACGCACGGTCATCCAGTGGCAGGCGGTAGACACGCACACACGCACACAGCTCGTGGTTATTTCATTGAAGCAAGAAATGGTGCTGGACCTCAATATCGCGAGACAAGTCTAGAACTTCTATCCGCTCATGCGCTAGGACTTCTCCCTACTTTAGCGCGGCATGTCAAGCTTCCATTTGCCTCCGGATAAAGTCTCCGTGCTTCACGACGGAGCGGACCTGAAAAACCGTAGAGCCAATCTGACAAACATCCATTCACCAAGGGGAAATCACCCTGGCCCGCAGTGCTAGTCAGAAGTCAAAGGGGCTGTCCAATGGCAATGAAGCTGGAAAGTGATTTGATTAGCGCCTTCTACTAGTAATCCCTGACGGATCCTTTGAATAGTAGCAATTTTGAAATAAGTACTTGACCCAGAGCAAGGCAGAGTGCTGTGGTCTATGAGGCAGTGTGTTGCTGGTGAATGATCGCTTCTCTTTCGGCTGACGAGGAATTGATCACCTGACTATCCAATTCTGATGATTGACGCTGCATGACAAAGTGTTCCCAGCCCGCTGCTAAGTGCATGATGGTGATGGTGGACATCGGGCTATGTAAACCCATTGTAGGGCACGGCTACGACTGTACAAGCTATGCACGCGTCAGTACGTGTATGAATATGGATCAGAGATTGAGTACGGGTATGTGTGCACGAGTTGTCCCTACACATACACGCATTATCGTCCACTACAATGCGAGCGATAAACATGACTTTATTGGTAACCTCGTGATGGCGAAACAACGCAAACTTACCGTGGTGACCTGCATCAGGCTTGACTTAACCACACCCCTACGCACCCCAGGTGGCCATTGGGGGAGGTAACTGGTTTTAAGAGGCAATTCATCAGTGCCATGGTTATGTTATACATGTACATGTACACGTTGAAAAAAAATTGATTTATTGGTTTCGGGCACGTGCAGGGCACGCACACAGCAGCTTGAGTAGGCGGGCTGCATTTCTAAGTGATCGACTCGGATCACGCATGGAGCAGGATTTGAACCATGGCACCTTGTAACCTACTTGATCCACTTGATTAGGTTGCTAGTCTTGTCATTAGAGAGTCAAGCTGCAATTATTTCCATGTGATTTCCTCTCTGGGAAGTCACTAAAACAAGTATGACGCTATTGATAAGAAAGGCTATAATTGAATTTATCATAAGGTCGAGAATAAAAATAGGGAAAGTCTGAAGAAAAAAACTGACTGTCATCACCAGGACTTGAACCAGGGACCCTTGCTTATGGCCAGTGATGCTCTACCATTAATCCATGGTGTACATTTGAAGGTTATAAAGAACATAACTGCCATGCAGGCATATTCAAATCTGATATCACACAACTGAGTACGTTATCATTGCAATGCGCATGCATATCAACTGGTGCATTTAGCCTGGTGAAGTCAATTTTTCTGCTAAAAAATAAAATAAAAAATAAAAATTTCACGGTTCGCGTGAGACTCGGTTTCTCTATAATAGAGGCCGAGTTTTCCGCATCCGTAGGAACGCCACCACCCTTCAAGGATCAAGGCGCAGATGCAGCTCAACAGCTCAACAGCCATCTAATCACTGTTTTCTTTAACACATGTGCAAGCAATCAGACACAGTGGTAACGTACATAATGCACCGTCACGGTATGTAGAGCTGCAATGAAAAAACCAGCTAGGCGCCAACAAATATTGAGATACAATACATGTACGAGCTGAAAGCACTCCATGAGTTGATTCAGATTTGGGATCAACTGAAAAATGACGAAAAATCATAGGATTTAGCGGGTTTTGCATTCCAGCTTTTTATACCAAATAAATAACATACTGTACAAGTTGCTCCCAGCCCCCCCCCCCCCTTTTGAAGGACATTATAAAAGCATAGGTGCAAATACCCCCCCCCCCCCCCCCGCCCCTTACACACAATACCAGTCTATGGCCTGTGATATTAACAGTGTGGACCTGAGGAAGAATTAACGTGTATGCTGTACGAGGTCCAATGCAGCCTGTGGCACCAGCCACAGGACCCACAGCACTAGTGATCAGAGCTGCTTTTAACTACTAGTACAACAGACAGGTGTTACCAAATGCTCGAGTAATGTGCACCCTGCCCGCACAGCATCCTGCAGTGACTCTGCCTAGCTATAAACTGATAACGATAATGCTGCATTTCCTAAAAGGAAATAGCAATCACATGACAGCTGTTTCTGTTCTTCAGCATGCTGTAGACACTGGAGTGTTTCTGCGCTATGTAGTCGATCTACGGAAAGTCTTATGTACACTGCATGTGGATCCGTGTTCTACCCAGGGATGAATTTATCCGGTATCGCATCGCAGTTTGCTACCCAAAATCGATCTACTGCTACTCAAAAATGACAGTGACACGCAGAAAACTGCGATATATACATTGTACATATACAGGCTATCCATGCTTTTTGTAGCTTATGCCACAATTGAGATTTTGCACAGCAAAAACTGCTATGCAAACACACGACAGTAAATTCATCCCTGCTACCATAGGGAGGTTTTGAACTATATGGCTACAGGACATGAACATGTTCGACCCAGAGAGAGTCATGAAAATAATTAACTGTGCTGTCATGTCCGCACAAACAAAGCAATGTAGAAATTAACGATCTAGAACGTTTTCTTGTGGCCTACTTCAGTGGAATAACATCACTGATCAGTAAAATGAAACAACATAGGAATATATTACCATCAGGTGTTCACCATACAACTACAAAAAGAGCCAAAGGGATGTGACAAAATAATGAAAGAGAGAGAGAGAGAGAGAGAGAGAGAGAGAGAGAGAGAGAGAGAGAGAGAGAGAGAGAGAGAGAGAGAGAGAGAGAGAGAGAGAGAGAGAGAGAGAGAGAGAGAGAGAGAGAGAGAGAGAGAGAGAGAGAGAGAGAGAGAGAGAGAGAGAGAGAGAGAGAGAGAGAGAGAGAGAGAGAGAGAGAGAGAGAGAGAGAGAGAGAGAGAGAGAGAGTCCTGCATGTTATTCCCCAATCCATTTACGGAGCACCAATAATATTATTACAATTGGAGTCCCATGTACGTACTCACTGTAGGCAACTTTCCGGAAGTGGAGTTCAAACTCGTGAATTTATGGGTTTCCCCCACCTACTAACGTAACAGTTTGCCTTGCGTAGCGCGGAACCTCTCTACAATCTCAATGTGTTTGTTGCGGAAATACCGGGATGATAAGCAGCAACTTTCGGTGTACATGTATTGCTTCATTAGGACGTCCAACCTCCCTACCACATGTACTCTCCATCCGACCGTGTCTGTCACAGTGGAGAGCACATGTGGCAGGGAGTCGAAGTCCTATATACATAGACGAAAGCTGAAGGCAATAGGCAGTCATAGCTATCTACCTGGCTACCACCCCCTGCCACTGGTTATTGCATGTGCAATGCTGCCACTGACACGGCCATGGCTGTACCGATCTGTTACCAAGTGGAACCGCTGGTCGTCGCTATGCCTGCAGCGTGAGCTGCCAGCACAACGCTGTGCCGTGACTTTGCCAAAGCATCTCCACTGATGATGTAATCGCATAACCTTTATATAATGTTTTTGTTGCCTGTGATATAGGGCTCGAAGATCAGCGATCCTGTTTTCAAGCCCTTTGCTATCATTGAGAATGCACCACGACGTAAGTGCCTTTTACAAAAGCAATGCAGTATTCCAAGATCCTAGACGGTGGTGACATTGCTAAGGGTGCAGAAAGGCAGCCTGACTGAATATGATGCCAACCATTCAAATTTCAAGTACTGTCTCATTTCAGTATGCTACTGAATCCGAGTCACATGACTACTGGCAGGGAACCTTCCCAGAATACATGTACATGACCAAGGAATAGGTTTGGTGTCTGCAGGTTGAAGCCTGTTGTCAGCAGCCATCTGGTCAGCACATTTCTACAGAGCCGAATGTGTTGAATGTGTTAGGGTTAACCTAGCCGTTAGAGCCGACCACCTATGTTATAAGGCCAAAGTAGGCTGATGCCGGGCTGGTTTCTGAAGCTAGGTTTTCACCTCTCTGTGCGCCTACACGTGTATATGTTTATCTGAGCCGTGCACTGTCCTGCTTGCAGCCCGGTTGTCAGCACTGAGAAACAGGTCGCAGTACACGATGAGAGCACACGTGGTGTGGACTGACTAGCCTTTGCTGACTAGCCTTTGGTGACTAGCCTTTGCTGTGCACGCATGCCCAGTGGCAAACGATATCACTAGGGTGCAGGAGATTTGCCAGATGCCACCATGTAAAGGGCAACGTACTGCCACTGACATGCTCTTGATTTGTATTTTTTGTTATAATGCTGCAAGCATGTTTACCAAGAATTCATGTACCACTGTTCTTCATAATCTAGCACCTGACAATCACCAGAGTCAAATCCATGAAGTTTCCTTCAAATGGTGTGTGTGCTTTGCAGGCGAAATCTATCTGGCTCATTGTGATAGCAGTTACAAAGAGAAGCGTACTCGACTCCAGGAGAGCATCTGCAAGGTGTCGCTACCCAGCCACAAGGACTTCAGCCGCCTGCCGCATGCCCTACAGATCAAGTTCTCGGCAGACAAGCAGCCGCCACAGGTGTACGTGAGCAATGAGCAGGACTTCGAGAAATGGTGCAGCTGGCTGCAGTACATACTGACAAAGGCAGACTGTAAGTACAACGTCGGCCAGAGCCAGATCAGACAAAGGCTTTAAAAGTACCTGTCTGTGATTGTGGTCATGCCGCCATCTTGTGAAGTTGAGTGTGCAGGGCTTGGCATGTGAGAGGAGTGGTGGTTGAAGAATCATGGATGTGCAGGGCTTGATGTGTGAGAGGAGTGGTGGTTGAAGAATCATGGATATGCGGGGATTGATCATGTGTGTGCTGAGAGGAGTGGTGGTTGATTGAGAATCATGGATGTGCAGGGATTGGTGTGTGCTGAGAGGAGTGGTGGTTGATTGAGAATCATGGATGTGCAGGGATTGGTGTGTGCTGAGAGGAGTGGTGGTTGATTGAGAATCATGGATGTGCGGGGATTGGTGTGTGAGAGGAGTGGTGGTTGAAGAATCATGGATGTGCGGGGATTGGTGTGTGAGAGGAGTGGTGGTTGAAGAATCATGGATGTGCGGGGATTGGTGTGTGAGAGGAGTGGTGGTTGAAGAATCATGGATGTGCGGGGATTGGCATGTGAGAGGAGTGGTGGTTGAAGAATCATGGATGTGCGGGGATTGGTGTGTGAGAGGAGTGGTGGTTGAAGAATCATGGATGTGCAGGGCTTGGCATGTGAGAGGAGTGGTGGTTGAAGAATCATGGATGTGCAGGGCTTGGCATGTGAGAGGAGTGGTGGTTGAAGAATCATGGATGTGCGGGGATTGGTGTGTGAGAGGAGTGGTGGTTGAAGAATCATGGATGTGCGGGGATTGGCATGTGAGAGGAGTGGTGGTTGAAGAATCATGGATGTGCGGGGATTGGTTTGTGAGAGGAGTGGTGGTTGAAGAATCATGGATGTGCGGGGATTGGCATGTGAGAGAGAGGAGGAGTGGTGGTTGAAGAATCATGGATGTGCAGGGATTGGTGTGTGCTCAGTGAGAGGAGTGGTGGTTGAAGAATCATGGATGTGCAGGGATTGGTGTGTGAGAGGAGTGGTGGTTGAAGAATCATGGATGTGCAGGGATTGGTGTGTGCTCGGTGAGAGGAGTGGTGGTTGAAGAATCATGGATGTGCAGGGTTTGGTGTGTGCTCAGTGAGAGGAGTGGTGGTTGAAGAATCATGGATGTGCAGGGATTGGTGTGTGAGAGGAGTGGTGGTTGAAGAATCATGGATGTGCAGGGATTGGTGTGTGAGAGGAGTGGTGGTTTAAGAATCATGGATGTGCAGGGATTGGTGTGTGAGAGGAGTGGTGGTTGAATGGTCATGAGTGTGCTGGACGTAGCGTGTGAGAGCCTGAGATGAGTGGTGGTTTATGGTCATGGACATGGTTCCTGTGTGATTACATGCTTGTGTGATAGTATGCATTTTAAGGAATGCCTGAACAAGAGGCGTTGGGCTAGCATTAAAAACCCCTGGTTGAAGAATCATGGATGTGCAGGGCTTGGCATGTGAGAGGAGTGGTGGTTGAAGAATCATGGATGTGCAGGGCTTGGCATGTGAGAGGAGTGGTGGTTGAAGAATCATGGATGTGCGGGGATTGGTGTGTGAGAGGAGTGGTGGTTGAAGAATCATGGATGTGCGGGGATTGGCATGTGAGAGGAGTGGTGGTTGAAGAATCATGGATGTGCGGGGATTGGTGTGTGAGAGGAGTGGTGGTTGAAGAATCATGGATGTGCGGGGATTGGTGTGTGAGAGGAGTGGTGGTTGAAGAATCATGGATGTGCGGGGATTGGTGTGTGAGAGGAGTGGTGGTTGAAGAATCATGGATGTGCGGGGATTGGTGTGTGAGAGGAGTGGTGGTTGAAGAATCATGGATGTGCAGGGATTGGTGTGTGCTCAGTGAGAGGAGTGGTGGTTGAAGAATCATGGATGTGCAGGGATTGGTGTGTGAGAGGAGTGGTGGTTGAAGAATCATGGATGTGCAGGGATTGGTGTGTGCTCGGTGAGAGGAGTGGTGGTTGAAGAATCATGGATGTGCAGGGTTTGGTGTGTGCTCAGTGAGAGGAGTGGTGGTTGAAGAATCATGGATGTGCAGGGATTGGTGTGTGAGAGGAGTGGTGGTTGAAGAATCATGGATGTGCAGGGATTGGTGTGTGAGAGGAGTGGTGGTTTAAGAATCATGGATGTGCAGGGATTGGTGTGTGAGAGGAGTGGTGGTTGAATGGTCATGAGTGTGCTGGACGTAGCGTGTGAGAGCCTGAGATGAGTGGTGGTTTATGGTCATGGACATGGTTCCTGTGTGATTACATGCTTGTGTGATAGTATGCATTTTAAGGAATGCCTGAACAAGAGGCGTTGGGCTAGCATTAAAAACCCCTAAAAAGGTGCCGAAGCATGGGAACTTGGGAAGAGGTGTCTATCGGTTGTTACTCTTGTGCCAGTACTTCAAAACCGAACGATCACAATTAATGTTGGGCCTGAAAAACTCGTCAACTAGTATTGCAACAGAATTGCTTCTCTACTAACTGAGTGTATAGCTATGCCATTGTGGGGCAGAGAACACTCGTCACAGTGCGCAATAGAGCATCCTACTTGCTACGGTCGGCATTTCAACGAACTGTGCATTCCTTACATACCTGGTGTGTCCTTCAAGTGTTCATGCATACTACATACTTGTTTATGAAACTTCATTCCTCAACTCCAATAAGGGTCTCTTTATTGAGATTCAAATCTACATTACCAGTGTCTGCTCCAGCGCCGGGTGAGCCGGGTAATCCACCCGGTTGGGCGGCGCTTGGACCCGGTTGAAAATATAGTGCCGGGTCACCTGTGACCCGGTTGGTACTTTTCACTTTCGAACTTTGAAAGGACTGACTACATGGCTTGTATGTGTCAGATACTTCTTCTTCTTTCGTAATTTTCTAATTCCTGTTCTCTCTTTTCTAAATGCGGCTTATCCATTCGCCTTTATATCATCGGGCGTACATGTGTACCCTGCTCCGACCCGGTTGAAATGGTTGCGTCAGGTACACGTGTACACGGCTGTCCTACAATCCTGGAGCAGACACTGATTACCCCAAATTCTCGCAGGCATGGTCCCTCATCAGGGTAATAATGCTGCTCAATAACAGCACTGGTCAGTGCTGCAAGTCAGCTAGCACCTGTTGCTGTCCAGCTTCCTACCCGGCCCGGAGAACGCCGGACTATGCCCTGGTGATATACGAACTTTCAAGAACCTGTATTAAATTTTGTTGAGCCAACCCTGTGCTTGTCTTTTGTATGTATTGTGTTGATTAGCTGCGCATGCTGATGGTTCAAAACAGCTCTATGTTTCTTTCTGATTTCTTCTCCCATGGCGAACAGACAAGCCGCTGATTCCCGTTCACATCCCCAGCTGCACGTTGCCCATAGTCGGCCCGGCTCTGCTCCACATCACGGACGGTTCGATTCTCTTCCTGCAGCCGTCGACCATGAACCCGGTCAACGTGTTCCCGGTTCAGAACGTCACGTCGTTCGGCTCCACGCAGAAGGACGTCTGGTTCAGAGTGTGCCACTTCTGCGCGAAGGCCAAATCGGCGGACAGGACGGCGAAACAGACAGAGTACAACATGCGAAGCGACATCGACATGGCCTGCACTTCCTTCATCGCACAGATGCAGGAGGAGGGGAAGGCGCAAACGCGCGGCATCTGGTCCATGGGGCAGGCACTCAACTGCGAATCGTTTCTCCTGAACCACGCCAATGTTTGCACCGCTGGTAAGGGGGCTGTTGGGCAAGAAACGGTGAACTTTGTGCACCAAGTCCACTCATTATGCGACCCATCCTGTTTTGAGGATGCGTTTCAGTCCATCGTAATTGACAGTTACTTGGGCAACTTCATCCTTCATTATAGTTTCTGGTAACTTTGCGGTCACCTGCAAACTCAAATTATCATGTTGTACGAGTTGCTCCATTGAGTAGAGGCTTCTCTTGCTGACTACATTTCAAAATCTGACAAAAAGGTTCCGAGGAGTACTTTTCCATGCCCATGTGCCAACTTTGATGTGCTTGCCGAACCCTTTTAAGTAGTATGATGTGTGTCGTGTTCTTCTCTTTGCAGACAACCTTTGGTTTATAAAATTTGAACCCCACTTCCTGCCCAAAATAGCCACCATTTTCAAGTCATCCTGGAAGAAGCTTGCGCGCCAGGCGGGCTTCAAGGTCAGCGACATCAAGGCCCTGGATGACCTAGGTGGTACCAAGTCGACGGTCCACTTCCTAGAGCGATGGCTGACCTCCTTGCCACCAGACGTTCCATCTGAGCCCAAGAAGCTGTTGGCACTAACGGAGGCAGCGGAGCTGACAAAGGAAGCTTTGGACCTAAGGCATATGTTCCTAGGTAAGGTCGGGCAGTGGCTACAATTTTAAGATTTAATTTTAGAACATTAAACACGTCTGTCCTCATGCAAAATTGCCACACACCCCGTATCCACCAATCTCCCATTGCTGTGTTTTTACACTGAGACGGTATTAGAGTTGAACCCAAGGAGATTCCAACCATCATCTGCAAAAAAAGAAGCATTCCTTGGTTTTCTCCTTTCTAGCGAGGCAAAGCATCCAGACTGAGTCTCTCTTCTTCAAAAAGGCTTCTCCTCCCCATCCTCCTCCTCCTCCTCCTCCTCCTCCTCCTCCTCTCTCTCTCTCTCTCTCTCTCTCTCTCTCTCTCTCTCTCCTCCTCCTCCTATTCCATTGTTGTTGTTTGTAGATATTGAGCATTCTTATGCACGTGATAGACCACGCTCACCCACTGGTTTTGATCGTCACTTGAGTCCGGAACTGCTTCCTGAGCCAGCACCTGGTAATTACGGCGGGTCGGTCGGGCAAAGCACAGCTCGCTATGGGGAACATACTAGTACTAACCGTACGTGCGTGGTCTGTTACATTTGTTTCTGTGCGTGCGCGTGTGCGCGCGTGTGTGTGTGTGTGCGTGTGCGTGTGTGTGTGTGTTTGTGTGCGTGTGTGCATGTGTTTATGTGTGCATTCATGCATGCGTGCGTGCTTATGAGCATGGGGTGGGTGTGACAAGTGCATGCGCGTGCTCTTTACATGCACTGACTACTGAAGTACTTCACATGTTATTTTGTGTATGGGTGTGTGCTGTTGGTCCTGATGGCAAATTGAGAAACTCTCTTCTGTATCATGCAATACACTGAGATCATCAGGGGCAGATGTTAACGATATATTTATTATGATGTACTTGACAAGAGCTGGACCATCATCACAAGATTCACAACGATAGGCTAAATGTACAGCACTGCTCAATGAAATTTTAGCAAGTGACTTCAGTACAGTTGCGCTCACTGAAATCCGACCCAAATTCGCGGCATAGCTGGCGCTCTGGACCAGTTCCGGTTACTTCATTGTACGTGTACATGTGTACGTCCAGCCGCATTCGTTCCATTTCCAGGGCGTCAAGGGCCGTGGAAGTTGAGGGCGCCGGCTTTGCACGTTGGGTCGGATTTTCAGAGAGCGC
The DNA here is from genome assembly GCF_964019385.1 of Sycon ciliatum. Classification (NCBI taxonomy): domain Eukaryota; kingdom Metazoa; phylum Porifera; class Calcarea; order Leucosolenida; family Sycettidae; genus Sycon; species Sycon ciliatum. The sequence goes on from NC_088650.1 coordinate 18,141,863, forward strand.
AACTATATTACGGTGCGGTGGGTGCTGTGCTGCAAACACTGGGATGCTCACTGTTGAATGGCGCGGAGCTCACTCGCTCGATCGGATTTCATTGAGCATGCAGCACGGTACTTGTACTGTTGGACTTTTGAGAGTCCGGGCACACGATTTGTCAAATTGATTGTTGATGTCAGTAGCTAATTGTGGATAGGTAAACCAAACCGTAGAGTTTGTGCAATTACATCACCTGTTGAGGTGCTTAGTGTGTACAAAATATAGTGGCGAAGCAGTGGTGCAGTCAAGTGCTAGTACTGGTTTGCCACTCAATACGTCATGCCCATAAGTGAATGCACTGACTCGTGCGTTACACATCGCAACCATAAGCGATTGTGCCCATTCGGTACTATGCCATCGTCGGAGTATCTTGCTACTAAGACTACTGCATAGAGTATTTGTGTGACTCCACTGCATGTGCTGTGCTAAACGTTCTCCTCCCACTTTCAGGTATGTCATCGAGACCCCTACCAGAACCAGGTGCATCAAGACCTCTACCAGAACCAGGTGCATCAAGACGTCTACCGGAACAAGGTGCACCATCGGCGGGTACACTAGATGCACGAGACACTACACTGCGAAGTGCAGACAGTCAAATAGGCAACCCGGACCCCTCGCACCCGCTGAGCATGAAACTGCTGATCGGCATCGGTTTTGTAATCGAAGACAACTACGCCGAGAGTTGGGAGTACTTTCCCTTGCAGCTCTTGTGCGGTGAGTGGAGTTGGTGGTGTATACACAAAAATAGCTGCTTGGGTACTCCAGCAAAAATCAAAAAATCCTGGGTCTGTAGAGTAGACCCAGGTCCAATGGTCATTGTCAGAGTGGTCTGCAAGGGAAGGAGGGGGGAAGGGGCGAGAAAGAGAGAAAGGGGTATGTGTGTGTATATATGTGTGTGTGGGTGTATGTGTGTACGTGTGTGTGCGTGTGTGTGTGCGTGTGCGTGTGCGTGCGTGTGTGTGTGTGTGTGTGTGTGTGTGTGTGTGTGTGTGTGTGTGTGTGTGCTCGCCTGTGCTTGCGCAAGAGCGAACGAGTGAGTGAAAGTAAGTGAGCGAAAGTTACTTGGGGCAGTGGGAGAGCAAGGATACTGGTACTTTCTTATCAACTCCCGTACAAAAAAAAAACTCAATCTCCGGAAAGCTATGCTTTTGACACTGTTAGGTCTCAGCAGCGACACACTAAATGACTGGCTGCACCATTTGTAATGAGGCCAAGGGAACAACAACAACTACAAAAAATCACGGTTCGCGTGAGACACGGCTGGAAGCCGGGTTTTCCGCATCCGTAGGAACGCCACCACCCTTCAAGGATCAAGGCGCAGATGCAGCTCCTAAAGCGGAACAACAAAGCATCTTTAAAATTGGCTCAAGACATCACAGTCCTCGTCAGTACAATGAAAAACAAAGTGAGCTTTGCCCAAGGGCAAATACTGTAAGACATGTATATATAACGAGGAAGTAAAATCTAACGTTTTAACGGATGACATTTCTTCGTTATAATAAGATCCGTTGAGGCTGTACTGCTTCATATATGTTGTGTGTGGATATGCCGGTATACTGCAAGATCGTTAAAGGGGAAGTTAAGGCAAAAATTAAAATTTCACCAGTTGTAGTCTTCGGGGTGCTGAGTCGAATGGTCTTGGTCCGAGAAAGCTGAGACGCTCCCTTCCTAGTTGAATCCCAATCGAACTCGCGCACTTCCACCGAAACTGGGTGACTGCGCCCTACTAGATGGGGATTTGTATGCAAAATGTCACTAAAAGCGCCGTTTCGTTCTTATAAAAGCACGGATGACCGCGATTGGCCCATATGTTGTAGTCTTTTGGACGCTGAGTCGACTGGTTTTGGTCTGAAAAGGCTGCGATGCAGCGTTCCTCCTTTATTCCCAATCGAACATGGTTGAACAAGCGGTCACGTGCTCCTGCGTACACCAGTCAGCTGGTCACCGTGCCTGCAGGGTACAACTTACTAGCCTGTTTGACCTTTTTTGGGTGCAGTCCTGTCACTCGAGTTGAACTCGAGTTGAACCTTGGTGTGAAAGTTGTCGCCTGCTGGCGTGGTGACCAGGTGATTTGGG